>NC_081359.1:106488675-106788675 GCF_030684315.1 Stegostoma tigrinum
GCGAGACAGCGAGAGCGAGAGCGAGACAGAGAGAGCGAGAGCGAGACAGAGAGAGCGAGAGCGAGACAGAGAGAGCGAGAGCGAGAGCGAGACAGAGAGAGCGAGAGCGAGACAGAGAGAGCGAGAGCGAGACAGAGAGAGCGAGAGCGAGACAGAGAGAGCGAGAGCGAGACAGAGAGAGCGAGAGCGAGACAGAGAGAGCGAGAGCGAGACAGAGAGAGCGAGAGCGAGAGCGAGAGCGAGACAGCGAGAGCGAGAGCGAGACAGAGAGAGCGAGAGCGAGACAGAGAGAGCGAGAGCGAGACAGAGAGAGCGAGAGCGAGACAGAGAGAGCGAGAGCGAGACAGAGAGAGCGAGAGCGAGACAGAGAGAGCGAGAGCGAGACAGAGAGAGCGAGAGCGAGAGCGAGAGCGAGAGCGAGACAGAGACAGCGAGAGCGAAAGCGAGACAGCGAGAGCGAGAGCGAGACAGAGAGAGCGAGAGCGAGACAGAGAGAGCGAGAGCGAGACAGAGAGAGCGAGAGCGAGACAGAGAGAGCGAGAGCGAGAGCGAGACAGAGAGAGCGAGAGCGAGACAGAGAGAGCGAGAGCGAGACAGAGAGAGCGAGAGCGAGACAGAGACAGCGAGAGCGAGACAGAGACAGCGAGAGCGAGAGCGAGACAGCGAGAGCGAGAGCGAGACAGCGAGAGCGAGAGCGAGACAGAGAGAGCGAGAGCGAGACAGAGAGAGCGAGAGCGAGACAGAGAGAGCGAGAGCGAGACAGAGAGAGCGAGAGCGAGAGCGAGACAGAGAGAGCGAGAGCGAGACAGAGAGAGCGAGAGCGAGACAGAGAGAGCGAGAGCGAGAGCGAGAGCGAGACAGAGACAGCGAGAGCGAGAGCGAGAGCGAGACAGAGAGAGCGAGACAGAGAGAGCGAGAGCGAGACAGAGAGAGCGAGAGCGAGACAGAGAGAGCGAGAGCGAGACAGAGAGAGCGAGAGCGAGACAGAGAGAGCGAGAGCGAGACAGAGAGAGCGAGAGCGAGAGAGCGAGACAGAGAGAGCGAGAGCGAGAGCGAGAGCGAGAGCGAGCGCGATAGCGAGAGCGAGCGCGAGAGAGAGCGAGACAGAGAGAGCGAGACAGAGAGAGCGAGACAGAGAGAGCGAACAAGAGAGAGCGAACAAGAGAGAGCGAGACAGAGAGAGCGAGACAGAGAGAGCGAGACAGAGAGAGCGAGACAGAGAGAGCGAGACAGCGAGAGCGAGACAGCGAGAGCGAGACAGCGAGAGCGAGACAGCGAGAGCGAGACAGCGAGAGCGAGACAGCGAGAGCGAGAGCGAGAGCGAGACAGCGAGAGCGAGACAGCGAGAGGGAGAGGGAGAGGGAGTGGGAGAGCGAGAGGGAGAGCGAGAGGGAGAGCGAGAGGGAGAGCGAGACGGCAAGATCGAGAGCGAGAGCGAGACGGCGAGAGAGAGGGAGAGCGAGAGGGAAAGAGCGCGAGAGGGAGACAGCGCAAGAGGGAGAGAGCGCAAGAGGGAGAGAGCGCAAGAGGGAGAGAGCGCGCTAGAGGGCGAGACAGAGAGAGACAGCGCGAGAGAGAGCGCGCGAGAGAGGGAGAGAGCGCGCGAGAGAGGGAGAGAGCGCGCGAGAGAGGGAGAGAGCGCGCGAGAGAGGGAGAGAGCGCGCGAGAGAGGGAGAGAGCGCGCGAGAGGGAGAGAGAGCGAGAGACCGCGCGCGAGAAAGCGAGAGCAAGAGAGCGCGCGAGAGGGAGCGCGCGCGAGAGAGGGAGCGCGCGCGAGAGAGGGAGAGCGCGCGCGAGAGAGGGAGAGCGCGCGCGAGAGGGAGAGCGCGCGCGAGAGGGAGAGCGCGCGCGAGAGGGAGAGCGCGCGCGAGAGGGAGAGCGCGCGCGAGAGGGAGAGCGCGCGCGAGAGGGAGAGCGCGCGCGAGAGGGAGAGAGCGCGCGAGAGGGAGAGAGCGCGCGAGAGGGAGAGAGCGCGCGAGAGGGAGAGCGCGCGCGAGAGGGAGAGCGCGCGCGAGAGGGAGAGAGCGCGCGAGAGGGAGAGAGCGCGCGAGAGAGAGAGTGCGCGAGAGGGAGAGCACGCGCGTAAGGGCGAGACAGAGAGAGCGTGCGCGCGAGAGAGAGAGCGCGCGAGAGAGGGAGCGCGCGAGAGAGGGAGCGCGCGAGAGAGGGAGCGCGCGAGAGGGAGAGAGCGCGCGAGAGGGAGAGAGCGCGCGAGAGGGAGAGAGCGCGCGAGAGGGAGAGAGCGCGCGAGAGGGAGAGAGCGCGAGAGGGAGAGAGCGCGCGCGCGAGAGAGGGAGCGCGCGAGAGAGGGAGCGCGCGAGAGAGGGAGCGCGCGAGAGAGGGAGAGCGCGAGAGAGGGAGAGCGCGAGAGAGGGAGAGCGCGAGAGAGGGAGAGCGCGAGAGAGGGAGAGCGCGCGTGCGAGAGAGGGAGAGAGCGCGTGCGAGAGAGGGAGAGAGCGCGTGCGAGAGAGGGAGAGAGCGCGCGAGAGGGAGAGAGCGCGCGAGAGGGAGAGCGCGCGTAAGGGCGAGACAGAGAGAGCGCGCGCGCGAGAGAGGGAGAGCGCGCGCGCGAGAGAGGGAGAGCGCGCGCGCGAGAGAGAGCGCGCGAAAGGGCGAGACAGAGAGCGCGAGCGCGAGAGGGAGAGCGCACGCGAGAGGGAGAGCGCGCGCGAGAGGGAGAGCGCCCGCGAGAGGGAGAGCGCCCGCGAGAGGGAGAGAGCGCACGAAAGGGCGAGACAGAGACAGAGCGCGCGCGAGAGGGAGAGCGCGAGAGAGAGCGCCAGAAAGCGAGAGCAAGAGAGCACGCGAGAGGGAGAGCGCGCGCGAGAGGGAGAGCCCGCGCGAGAGGGAGAGCCCGCGCGAGAGGGAGAGCGCGCGCGAGAGGGAGAGCGCGCGCGAGAGGGAGAGCGCGCGCGAGAGGGAGAGCGCGCGCGAGAGGGAGAGCGCGCGAAAGGGCGAGACAGAGAGAGAGCGCGCGAGAGACAGAGCGCGCGAGAGAGGGAGAGAGCGCGCGAGAGGGAGAGAGCGCGCGAGAGGGAGAGAGCGCGCGAGAGCGAGAGAGCCCGCGAGAGGGCGAGACAGGGAGAGACAGCGCGCGAGAGAGAGAGCGCGCAAGAGAGAGAGCGCGCGAGAGAGAGAGCGCGCGAGAGAGAGAGCGCGCGAGAGAGAGAGCGCGTGAAAGCGAGAGCAAGAGAGCGCGCGAAAGGGCGAGACAGAGAGAAACAGCGCGAGAGAGAGCGAGCAAGCGAGAGAGTGCGCGAGAGAGAGCGCGCGAGAGACAGCGCGAGAAAGCGAGAGCATGAGAGCGAGCGCGAGAGAGAGAGAGCGCGACAGAGAGCGAGAGAGAGCGAGAGCGCGAGAGAGAGCGAGAGCGCGAGAGAGCGAGAGCGCGAGAGAGCGAGAGAGCGAGAGCGCGAGAGAGCGAGAGCGCGAGAGAGCGAGAGAGCGAGAGAGCGAGAGCGCGAGAGCGCGAGAGCGCGAGAGCGCGAGAGCGCGAGAGAGCGAGAGCGCGAGAGCGCGAGAGAGCGAGAGCGCGAGAGAGAGCGAGAGAGAGCGAGAGAGAGCGAGAGCGCGAGAGAGAGCGAGAGAGCGAGAGAGCGAGAGAGCGAGAGAGAGAGCACGAGAGCAAGAGCGCGCGAGCGAGAGAGTGCGAGCGAGCGTGAGAGCGCGAGAGGGAGAGCGCGCGCGAGAGGGAGAGAGCGCGCGAGAGGGAGAGAGCGCGCGAGAGGGAGAGAGCGATCGAGAGGGAGAGAGCGATCGAGAGGGCGAGAGCGCGCGAGAGGGCGAGACAGGGAGAGACAGCGCGCGAGAGAGACAGCACGCGAGAGAGAGAGCGCACGAGAGAGAGAGCGCACGAGAGAGAGAGCGCACGAGAGAGAGAGCGCACGAGAGAGAGAGCGCACGAGAGAGAGAGCGCACGAGAGAGAGCGCACGAGAGAGAGAGCGCACGAGAGAGAGAGCGCGCACGAGAGAGAGAGCGCGCGCGAGAGAGAGAGCGCGCGAGAGAGAGAGCGCGTGAAAGCGAGAGCAAGAGAGCGCGCGAAAGGGCGAGACAGAGAGAGACAGCGCGAGAGAGAGCGAGCAAGCGAGAGAGTGCGCGAGAGAGAGCGCGCGAGAGAGAGCGCGAGAAAGCGAGAGCATGAGAGCGAGCGCGAGAGAGAGAGCGCGAGAGAGAGCGAGAGAGCGCGAGAGAGAGCGAGAGAGAGAGCGCGAGAGAGAGAGCGCGAGAGAGAGAGAGAGCGCGAGAGAGAGAGAGAGCGCGAGAGAGAGCGAGAGAGCGAGAGAGCGAGAGAGCGAGAGAGCGAGAGCGCGAGAGCGCGAGAGAGAGCGAGAGAGAGCGAGAGAGAGCGAGAGAGAGCGAGAGAGAGAGCACGAGAGCAAGAGCGCGCGAGCGAGAGAGTGCGAGCGAGCGTGAGAGCGCGAGAGGGAGAGCGCGCGCGAGAGGGCGAGAGCGCGCGCGAGAGAGAGCGCGCGCGAGAGAGAGAGCGCGCGAGAGAGAGAGCGCGCGAGAGAGAGAGCGCGCGAGAGAGAGCGCGCGAGAGAGAGAGCGCGCGAGAGAGAGAGCGCGTGAAAGCGAGAGCAAGAGAGCGCGCGAGAGGGAGAGAGCGCGCGAGAGAGGGAGCGCGCGAGAGAGGGAGCGCGCGAGAGAGGGAGCGCGCGAGAGAGGGAGCGCGCGAGAGAGGGAGCGCGCGAGAGAGGGAGCGCGCGAGAGGGAGAGAGCGCGCGAGAGGGAGAGAGCGCGCGAGAGGGAGAGAGCGCGCTAGAGGGCGAGACAGAGAGAGACAGCGCGAGAGAGAGCGCGCGAGAGAGGGAGAGAGCGCGCGAGAGAGGGAGAGAGCGCGCGAGAGAGGGAGAGAGCGCGCGAGAGAGGGAGAGAGCGCGCGAGAGAGGGAGAGAGCGCGCGAGAGGGAGAGAGAGCGAGAGACCGCGCGCGAGAAAGCGAGAGCAAGAGAGCGCGCGAGAGGGAGCGCGCGCGAGAGAGGGAGAGCGCGCGCGAGAGGGAGAGCGCGCGCGAGAGGGAGAGCGCGCGCGAGAGGGAGAGCGCGCGCGAGAGGGAGAGCGCGCGCGAGAGGGAGAGAGCGCGCGAGAGGGAGAGCGCGCGCGAGAGGGAGAGCGCGCGCGAGAGGGAGAGCGCGCGCGAGAGGGAGAGCGCGCGCGAGAGGGAGAGCGCGCGCGAGAGGGAGAGCGCGCGCGAGAGGGAGAGCGCGCGCGAGAGGGAGAGAGCGCGCGAGAGGGAGAGAGCGCGCGAGAGAGAGAGTGCGCGAGAGGGAGAGCACGCGCGTAAGGGCGAGACAGAGAGAGCGTGCGCGCGAGAGAGGGAGCGCGCGAGAGAGGGAGCGCGCGAGAGAGGGAGCGCGCGAGAGAGGGAGCGCGCGAGAGAGGGAGCGCGCGAGAGAGGGAGCGCGCGAGAGGGAGAGAGCGCGCGAGAGGGAGAGAGCGCGCGAGAGGGAGAGAGCGCGCGAGAGGGAGAGAGCGCGCGAGAGGGAGAGAGCGCGCGAGAAGGAGAGAGCGCGCGAGAAGGAGAGAGCGCGCGAGAGGGAGAGAGCGCGCGAGAGGGAGAGAGCGCGCGAGAGGGAGAGAGCGCGCGAGAGGGAGAGAGCGCGAGAGGGAGAGAGCGCGAGAGGGAGAGAGCGCGCGCGAGAGAGAGGGAGCGCGCGAGAGAGGGAGCGCGCGAGAGAGGGAGAGCGCGAGAGAGGGAGAGCGCGAGAGAGGGAGAGCGCGAGAGAGGGAGAGCGCGAGAGAGGGAGAGCGCGCGTGCGAGAGAGGGAGAGAGCGCGTGCGAGAGAGGGAGAGAGCGCGTGCGAGAGAGGGAGAGAGCGCGCGAGAGGGAGAGAGCGCGCGAGAGGGAGAGCGCGCGTAAGGGCGAGACAGAGAGAGCGCGCGCGCGAGAGAGGGAGAGCGCGCGCGCGAGAGAGGGAGAGCGCGCGCGCGAGAGAGAGCGCGCGAAAGGGCGAGACAGAGAGCGCGAGCGCGAGAGGGAGAGCGCGCGCGAGAGGGAGAGCGCGCGCGAGAGGGAGAGCGCGCGCGAGAGGGAGAGCGCCCGCGAGAGGGAGAGCGCCCGCGAGAGGGAGAGAGCGCACGAAAGGGCGAGACAGAGACAGAGCGCGCGCGAGAGGGAGAGCGCGAGAGAGAGCGCCAGAAAGCGAGAGCAAGAGAGCACGCGAGAGGGAGAGCGCGCGCGAGAGGGAGAGCCCGCGCGAGAGGGAGAGCCCGCGCGAGAGGGAGAGCGCGCGCGAGAGGGAGAGCGCGCGCGAGAGGGAGAGCGCGCGCGAGAGGGAGAGCGCGCGCGAGAGGGAGAGCGCGCGCGAGAGGGAGAGCGCGCGAAAGGGCGAGACAGAGAGAGAGCGCGCGAGAGACAGAGCGCGCGAGAGAGGGAGAGAGCGCGCGAGAGGGAGAGAGCGCGCGAGAGGGAGAGAGCGCGCGAGAGGGAGAGAGCGCGCGAGAGCGAGAGAGCCCGCGAGAGGGCGAGACAGGGAGAGACAGCGCGCGAGAGAGACAGCGCGCGAGAGAGAGAGCGCGCGAGAGAGAGAGCGCGCGAGAGAGAGAGCGCGCGAGAGAGAGAGCGCGCGAGAGAGAGAGCGCGCGAGAGAGAGAGCGCGCGAGAGAGAGAGCGCGCGAGAGAGAGCGCGCGAGAGAGAGAGCGCGCGAGAGAGAGAGCGCGCGAGAGAGAGAGCGCGCGAGAGAGAGAGCGCGTGAAAGCGAGAGCAAGAGAGCGCGCGAAAGGGCGAGACAGAGAGAAACAGCGCGAGAGAGAGCGAGCAAGCGAGAGAGTGCGCGAGAGAGAGCGCGCGAGAGACAGCGCGAGAAAGCGAGAGCATGAGAGCGAGCGCGAGAGAGAGAGAGCGCGACAGAGAGCGAGAGAGAGCGAGAGCGCGAGAGAGCGAGAGCGCGAGAGCGCGAGAGCGCGAGAGAGCGAGAGCGCGAGAGCGCGAGAGAGCGAGAGCGCGAGAGAGCGAGAGAGCGAGAGCGCGAGAGAGAGCGAGAGAGAGCGAGAGAGAGCGAGAGAGAGCGAGAGCGCGAGAGAGAGCGAGAGAGCGAGAGAGCGAGAGAGCGAGAGAGAGAGCACGAGAGCAAGAGCGCGCGAGCGAGAGAGTGCGAGCGAGCGTGAGAGCGCGAGAGGGAGAGCGCGCGCGAGAGGGAGAGAGCGCGCGAGAGGGAGAGAGCGATCGAGAGGGAGAGAGCGATCGAGAGGGCGAGAGCGCGCGAGAGGGCGAGAGCGCGCGAGAGGGCGAGAGCGCGCGAGAGGGCGAGACAGGGAGAGACAGCGCGCGAGAGAGACAGCACGCAAGAGAGAGAGCGCGCGAGAGAGAGAGCGCACGAGAGAGAGAGCGCACGAGAGAGAGAGCGCACGAGAGAGAGAGCGCACGAGAGAGAGAGCGCACGAGAGAGAGCGCACGAGAGAGCGCACGAGAGAGAGAGCGCGCACGAGAGAGAGAGCGCGCGCGAGAGAGAGAGCGCGCGAGAGAGAGAGCGCGTGAAAGCGAGAGCAAGAGAGCGCGCGAAAGGGCGAGACAGAGAGAGACAGCGCGAGAGAGAGCGAGCAAGCGAGAGAGTGCGCGAGAGAGAGCGCGCGAGAGAGAGCGCGAGAAAGCGAGAGCATGAGAGCGAGCGCGAGAGAGAGAGCGCGAGAGAGAGCGAGAGAGCGCGAGAGAGAGCGAGAGAGAGAGCGAGAGAGAGAGAGCGCGAGAGAGAGAGCGCGAGAGCGAGAGCGCGCGAGAGAGAGCGAGAGCGCGAGAGAGAGCGAGAGAGCGAGAGAGCGAGAGAGCGAGAGAGCGAGAGAGCGAGAGCGCGAGAGCGAGCGAGAGAGAGCGAGAGAGAGCGAGAGAGAGCGAGAGAGAGCGAGAGAGAGAGCACGAGAGCAAGAGCGCGCGAGCAAGAGCGCGCGAGCGAGAGAGTGCGAGCGAGCGTGAGAGCGCGAGAGGGAGAGCGCGCGCGAGAGGGAGAGAGCGCGCGAGAGGGCGAGAGCGTGCGAGAGGGCGAGAGCGCGCGAGAGGGCGAGAGCGCGCGAGAGGGCGTGAGCGCGCGAGAGGGAGAGACAGGGAGAGACAGCGCGCGAGAGAGACAGCACGCGAGAGAGAGAGCGCGCGAGAGAGAGAGCGCGCGAGAGAGAGAGCGCGCGAGAGAGAGAGCGCGCGAGAGAGAGAGCGCGTGAAAGCGAGAGGGAGAGAGCGCGCGAGAGGGAGAGAGCGCGCGAGAGGGAGAGAGCGCGCGAGAGGGAGAGAGCGCGAGAGGGAGAGAGCGCGCGAGAGGGAGAGAGCGCGCGAGAGGGAGAGAGCGCGCGAGAGAGAGAGTGCGCGAGAGGGAGAGCACGCGCGTAAGGGCGAGACAGAGAGAGCGTGCGCGCGAGAGAGAGAGCGCGCGAGAGAGGGAGCGCGCGAGAGAGGGAGCGCGCGAGAGAGGGAGCGCGCGAGAGAGGGAGCGCGCGAGAGAGGGAGCGCGCGAGAGGGAGAGAGCGCGCGAGAGGGAGAGAGCGCGCGAGAGGGAGAGAGCGCGCGAGAGGGAGAGAGCGCGCGAGAGGGAGAGAGCGCGAGAGGGAGAGAGCGCGCGCGCGAGAGAGAGAGCGCGCGAGAGAGGGAGCGCGCGAGAGAGGGAGCGCGCGAGAGAGGGAGCGCGCGAGAGAGGGAGCGCGCGAGAGAGGGAGAGCGCGAGAGAGGGAGAGCGCGAGAGAGGGAGCGCGCGTGCGAGAGAGGGAGAGAGCGCGTGCGAGAGAGGGAGAGAGCGCGTGCGAGAGAGGGAGAGAGCGCGTGAGAGGGAGAGAGCGCGCGAGAGGGAGAGAGCGCGCGCGCGAGAGAGGGAGCGCGCGAGAGAGGGAGCGCGCGAGAGAGGGAGCGCGCGAGAGAGGGAGCGCGCGAGAGAGGGAGCGCGCGAGAGAGGGAGCGCGCGAGAGAGGGAGAGCGCGAGAGAGGGAGAGCGCGAGAGAGGGAGAGCGCGAGAGAGGGAGAGCGCGAGCGCGAGAGAGGGAGAGCGCGAGCGCGAGAGAGGGAGAGCGCGCGCGCGAGAGAGGGAGAGCGCAGCGCGCGAGAGAGGGAGAGCGCGCGCGCGAGAGAGGGAGAGCGCGCGCGCGAGAGAGGGAGAGCGCGCGCGCGAGAGAGAGCGCGCGAAAGGGCGAGACAGAGAGCGCGAGCGCGAGAGGGAGAGCGCGCGCGAGAGAGAGAGCGCCCGCGAGAGGGAGAGAGCGCACGAAAGGGCGAGACAGAGACAGAGCGCGCGCGAGAGGGAGAGCGCGAGAGAGAGCGCCAGAAAGCGAGAGCAAGAGAGCGCGCGAGAGGGAGAGCGCGCGCGAGAGGGAGAGCCCGCGCGAGAGGGAGAGCGCGCGCGAGAGGGAGAGCGCGCGCGAGAGGGAGAGCGCGCGCGAGAGGGAGAGCGCGCGCGAGAGGGAGAGCGCGCGCGAGAGGGAGAGCGCGCGCGAGAGGGAGAGCGCGCGCGAGAGGGAGAGCGCGCGAAAGGGCGAGACAGAGAGAGAGCGCGCGAGAGACAGAGCGCGCGAGAGAGGGAGAGAGCGCGCGAGAGGGAGAGAGCGCGCGAGAGGGAGAGAGCGCGCGAGAGCGAGAGAGCCCGCGAGAGGGCGAGACAGGGAGAGACAGCGCGCGAGAGAGACAGCACGCGAGAGAGAGAGCGCGCGAGAGAGAGAGAGCGCGCGAGAGAGAGAGAGCGCGCGAGAGAGAGAGCGCGCGAGAGAGAGTGCGCGCGAGAGAGAGCGCGCGAGAGAGAGAGCGCGTGAAAGCGAGAGCAAGAGAGCGCGCGAAAGGGCGAGACAGAGAGAGACAGCGCGAGAGAGAGCGAGCAAGCGAGAGAGTGCGCGAGAGAGAGCGCGCGAGAGAGAGCGCGCGAGAGAGAGCGCGAGAAAGCGAGAGCATGAGAGCGAGCGCGAGAGAGAGAGAGCGCGACAGAGAGCGAGAGAGAGCGAGAGCGCGAGAGAGAGCGAGAGCGCGAGAGAGAGCGAGAGCGCGAGAGAGAGCGAGAGCGCGAGAGAGAGCGAGAGCGCGAGAGCGAGAGAGAGCGAGAGCGCGAGAGAGAGCGAGAGAGAGCGAGAGAGAGCGAGAGAGAGCGAGAGAGAGCGAGAGAGAGCGAGAGAGAGCGAGAGCGCGAGAGAGAGCGAGAGAGCGAGAGAGCGAGAGAGCGAGAGAGCGAGAGAGCGAGAGAGAGCGAGAGAGAGCGAGAGAGAGCGAGAGAGAGCGAGAGAGAGAGCACGAGAGCAAGAGCGCGCGAGCGAGAGAGTGCGAGCGAGCGTGAGAGCGCGAGAGGGAGAGCGCGCGCGAGAGGGAGAGAGCGCGCGAGAGGGAGAGAGCGCGCGAGAGGGAGAGAGCGCGCGAGAGGGAGAGAGCGCGCGAGAGGGAGAGAGCGCGCGAGAGGGAGAGAGCGATCGAGAGGGAGAGAGCGATCGAGAGGGCGAGAGCGCGCGAGAGGGCGAGACAGGGAGAGACAGCGCGCGAGAGAGACAGCACGCAAGAGAGAGAGCGCGCGAGAGAGAGAGCGCACGAGAGAGAGAGCGCACGAGAGAGAGAGCGCACGAGAGAGAGAGCGCACGAGAGAGAGAGCGCACGAGAGAGCGAGCGCACGAGAGAGAGAGCGCACGAGAGAGAGAGCGCACGAGAGAGAGAGCGCGCACGAGAGAGAGAGCGCGCGCGAGAGAGAGAGCGCGCGAGAGAGAGAGCGCGCGAGAGAGAGAGTGCGTGAAAGCGAGAGCAAGAGAGCGCGCGAAAGGGCGAGACAGAGAGAGACAGCGCGAGAGAGAGCGAGCAAGCGAGAGAGTGCGCGAGAGAGAGCGCGCGAGAGAGAGCGCGAGAAAGCGAGAGCATGAGAGCGAGCGCGAGAGAGAGAGAGCGCGAGAGAGAGCGAGAGAGCGCGAGAGAGAGCGAGAGAGAGAGCGAGAGAGAGAGAGCGCGAGAGAGAGAGAGCGCGAGAGAGCGCGAGAGAGAGCGAGAGAGCGAGAGCGCGAGAGCGAGCGAGAGAGAGCGAGAGAGAGCGAGAGAGAGAGCACGAGAGCAAGAGCGCGCGAGCGAGAGCGCGCGAGCGAGAGAGTGCGAGCGAGCGTGAGAGCGCGAGAGGGAGAGCGCGCGCGAGAGGGAGAGAGCGCGCGAGAGGGAGAGAGCGCGCGAGAGGGCGAGAGCGCGCGAGAGGGCGTGAGCGCGCGAGAGGGCAAGACAGGGAGAGAGAGCGCGCGAGAGAGACAGCACGCGAGAGAGAGAGCGCGCGAGAGAGAGAGCGCGCGAGAGAGAGAGCGCGCGAGAGAGAGAGCGCGCGAGAGAGAGAGCGCGCGAGAGAGAGAGCGCGTGAAAGCGAGAGCAAGAGAGCGCGCGAGAGGGAGAGAGCGCGCGAGAGGGAGAGAGCGCGCGAGAGGGAGAGAGCGCGCGAGAGGGAGAGAGCGCGCGAGAGGGAGAGAGCGCGCGCGCGAGAGAGAGAGCGCGCGAGAGAGGGAGAGCGCGAGAGAGGGAGAGCGCGAGAGAGGGAGAGCGCGAGAGAGGGAGAGCGCGAGAGAGGGAGAGCGCGCGTGCGAGAGAGGGAGAGAGCGCGTGCGAGAGAGGGAGAGAGCGCGTGCGAGAGAGGGAGAGAGCGCGCGAGAGGGAGAGAGCGCGCGAGAGGGAGAGAGCGCGCGAGAGGGAGAGCGCGCGTAAGGGCGAGACAGAGAGAGCGCGCGCGCGAGAGAGGGAGAGCGCGCGCGCGAGAGAGGGAGAGCGCGCGCGCGAGAGAGGGAGAGCGCGCGCGCGAGAGAGGGAGAGCGCGCGCGCGAGAGAGAGCGCGCGAAAGGGCGAGACAGAGAGCGCGAGCGCGAGAGGGAGAGCGCGCGCGAGAGGGAGAGCGCGCGCGAGAGGGAGAGCGCCCGCGAGAGGGAGAGAGCGCACGAAAGGGCGAGACAGAGACAGAGCGCGCGCGAGAGGGAGAGCGCGAGAGAGAGCGCCAGAAAGCGAGAGCAAGAGAGCACGCGAGAGGGAGAGCGCGCGCGAGAGGGAGAGCGCGCGCGAGAGGGAGAGCGCGCGCGAGAGGGAGAGCCCGCGCGAGAGGGAGAGCGCGCGCGAGAGGGAGAGCGCGCGCGAGAGGGAGAGCGCGCGCGAGAGGGAGAGCGCGCGCGAGAGGGAGAGCGCGCGCGAGAGGGAGAGCGCGCGAAAGGGCGAGACAGAGAGAGAGCGCGCGAGAGACAGAGCGCGCGCGAGAGGGAGAGAGCGCGCGAGAGGGAGAGAGCGCGCGAGAGGGAGAGAGCGCGCGAGAGGGAGAGAGCGCGCGAGAGGGAGAGAGCGCGCGAGAGGGAGAGAGCGCGCGAGAGGGAGAGAGCGCGCGAGAAGGAGAGAGCGCGCGAGAGGGAGAGAGCGCGCGAGAGGGAGAGAGCGCGCGAGAGGGAGAGAGCGCGAGAGGGAGAGAGCGCGAGAGGGAGAGAGCGCGCGCGAGAGAGAGGGAGCGCGCGAGAGAGGGAGCGCGCGAGAGAGGGAGAGCGCGAGAGAGGGAGAGCGCGAGAGAGGGAGAGCGCGAGAGAGGGAGAGCGCGAGAGAGGGAGAGCGCGCGTGCGAGAGAGGGAGAGAGCGCGTGCGAGAGAGGGAGAGAGCGCGTGCGAGAGAGGGAGAGAGCGCGCGAGAGGGAGAGAGCGCGCGAGAGGGAGAGCGCGCGTAAGGGCGAGACAGAGAGAGCGCGCGCGCGAGAGAGGGAGAGCGCGCGCGCGAGAGAGGGAGAGCGCGCGAAAGGGCGAGACAGAGAGCGCGAGCGCGAGAGGGAGAGCGCGCGCGAGAGGGAGAGCGCGCGCGAGAGGGAGAGCGCGCGCGAGAGGGAGAGCGCCCGCGAGAGGGAGAGCGCCCGCGAGAGGGAGAGCGCCCGCGAGAGGGAGAGAGCGCACGAAAGGGCGAGACAGAGACAGAGCGCGCGCGAGAGGGAGAGCGCGAGAGAGAGCGCCAGAAAGCGAGAGCAAGAGAGCACGCGAGAGGGAGAGCGCGCGCGAGAGGGAGAGCCCGCGCGAGAGGGAGAGCCCGCGCGAGAGGGAGAGCGCGCGCGAGAGGGAGAGCGCGCGCGAGAGGGAGAGCGCGCGCGAGAGGGAGAGCGCGCGCGAGAGGGAGAGCGCGCGCGAGAGGGAGAGCGCGCGCGAGAGGGAGAGCGCGCGAAAGGGCGAGACAGAGAGAGAGCGCGCGAGAGACAGAGCGCGCGAGAGAGGGAGAGAGCGCGCGAGAGGGAGAGAGCGCGCGAGAGGGAGAGAGCGCGCGAGAGGGAGAGAGCGCGCGAGAGCGAGAGAGCCCGCGAGAGGGCGAGACAGGGAGAGACAGCGCGCGAGAGAGAGAGCGCGCAAGAGAGAGAGCGCACGAGAGAGAGAGCGCGCGAGAGAGAGAGCGCGCGAGAGAGAGAGCGCGCGAGAGAGAGAGCGCGCGAGAGAGAGAGCGCGCGAGAGAGAGAGCGCGCGAGAGAGAGAGCGCGCGAGAGAGAGAGCGCGCGAGAGAGAGAGCGCGTGAAAGCGAGAGCAAGAGAGCGCGCGAAAGGGCGAGACAGAGAGAAACAGCGCGAGAGAGAGCGAGCAAGCGAGAGAGTGCGCGAGAGAGAGCGCGCGAGAGACAGCGCGAGAAAGCGAGAGCATGAGAGCGAGCGCGAGAGAGAGAGAGCGCGACAGAGAGCGAGAGAGAGCGAGAGCGCGAGAGAGCGAGAGCGCGAGAGAGCGAGAGCGCGAGAGCGCGAGAGAGCGAGAGCGCGAGAGCGCGAGAGAGCGAGAGCGCGAGAGAGCGAGAGCGCGAGAGAGCGAGAGAGCGAGAGCGAGAGAGAGCGAGAGAGAGCGAGAGAGAGCGAGAGCGCGAGAGAGAGCGAGAGAGCGAGAGAGCGAGAGAGAGAGCACGAGAGCAAGAGCGCGCGAGCGAGAGAGTGCGAGCGAGCGTGAGAGCGCGAGAGGGAGAGCGCGCGCGAGAGGGAGAGAGCGCGCGAGAGGGAGAGAGCGATCGAGAGGGAGAGAGCGATCGAGAGGGAGAGAGCGATCGAGAGGGCGAGAGCGCGCGAGAGGGCGAGAGCGCGCGAGAGGGCGAGAGCGCGCGAGAGGGCGAGACAGGGAGAGACAGCGCGCGAGAGAGACAGCACGCAAGAGAGAGAGCGCGCGAGAGAGAGAGCGCACGAGAGAGAGAGCGCACGAGAGAGAGAGCGCACGAGAGAGAGAGCGCACGAGAGAGAGAGCGCACGAGAGAGAGCGCACGAGAGAGAGAGCGCACGAGAGAGAGAGCGCGCACGAGAGAGAGAGCGCGCGCGAGAGAGAGAGCGCGCGAGAGAGAGAGCGCGTGAAAGCGAGAGCAAGAGAGCGCGCGAAAGGGCGAGACAGAGAGAGACAGCGCGAGAGAGAGCGAGCAAGCGAGAGAGTGCGCGAGAGAGAGCGCGCGAGAGAGAGCGCGAGAAAGCGAGAGCATGAGAGCGAGCGAGAGAGAGCGAGAGAGCGCGAGAGAGAGCGAGAGAGAGAGCGAGAGAGAGAGAGCGCGAGAGAGAGAGCGCGAGAGCGAGAGCGCGCGAGAGAGAGCGAGAGCGCGAGAGAGAGCGAGAGAGCGAGAGAGCGAGAGAGCGAGAGAGCGAGAGAGCGAGAGAGCGAGAGCGCGAGAGCGAGCGAGAGAGAGCGAGAGAGAGCGAGAGAGAGCGAGAGAGAGCGAGAGAGAGAGCACGAGAGCAAGAGCGCGCGAGCAAGAGCGCGCGAGCGAGAGCGCGCGAGCGAGAGAGTGCGAGCGAGCGTGAGAGCGCGAGAGGGAGAGCGCGCGCGAGAGGGAGAGAGCGCGCGAGAGGGCGAGAGCGTGCGAGAGGGCGAGAGCGCGCGAGAGGGCGAGAGCGCGCGAGAGGGCGTGAGCGCGCGAGAGGGAGAGACAGGGAGAGACAGCGCGCGAGAGAGACAGCACGCGAGAGAGAGAGCGCGCGAGAGAGAGAGCGCGCGAGAGAGAGAGCGCGCGAGAGAGAGAGCGCGCGAGAGAGAGAGCGCGCGAGAGAGAGAGCGCGTGAAAGCGAGAGGGAGAGAGCGCGCGAGAGGGAGAGAGCGCGCGAGAGGGAGAGAGCGCGCGAGAGGGAGAGAGCGCGCGAGAGGGAGAGAGCGCGCGAGAGGGAGAGAGCGCGCGAGAGAGAGAGTGCGCGAGAGGGAGAGCACGCGCGTAAGGGCGAGACAGAGAGAGCGTGCGCGCGAGAGAGAGAGCGCGCGAGAGAGGGAGCGCGCGAGAGAGGGAGCGCGCGAGAGAGGGAGCGCGCGAGAGAGGGAGCGCGCGAGAGGGAGAGAGCGCGCGAGAGGGAGAGAGCGCGCGAGAGGGAGAGAGCGCGCGAGAGGGAGAGAGCGCGAGAGGGAGAGAGCGCGAGAGGGAGAGAGCGCGCGCGCGAGAGAGAGAGCGCGCGAGAGAGGGAGCGCGCGAGAGAGGGAGCGCGCGAGAGAGGGAGCGCGCGAGAGAGGGAGAGCGCGAGAGAGGGAGAGCGCGAGAGAGGGAGCGCGCGTGCGAGAGAGGGAGAGAGCGCGTGCGAGAGAGGGAGAGAGCGCGTGAGAGGGAGAGAGCGCGCGAGAGGGAGAGAGCGCGCGCGCGAGAGAGGGAGCGCGCGAGAGAGGGAGCGCGCGAGAGAGGGAGCGCGCGAGAGAGGGAGCGCGCGAGAGAGGGAGCGCGCGAGAGAGGGAGCGCGCGAGAGAGGGAGAGCGCGAGAGAGGGAGAGCGCGAGAGAGGGAGAGCGCGAGCGCGAGAGAGGGAGAGCGCGAGCGCGAGAGAGGGAGAGCGCGCGCGCGAGAGAGGGAGAGCGCGCGCGCGAGAGAGGGAGAGCGCGCGCGCGAGAGAGGGAGAGCGCGCGCGCGAGAGAGGGAGAGCGCGCGCGCGAGAGAGAGCGCGCGAAAGGGCGAGACAGAGAGCGCGAGCGCGAGAGGGAGAGCGCGCGCGAGAGAGAGAGCGCCCGCGAGAGGGAGAGAGCGCACGAAAGGGCGAGACAGAGACAGAGCGCGCGCGAGAGGGAGAGCGCGAGAGAGAGCGCCAGAAAGCGAGAGCAAGAGAGCGCGCGAGAGGGAGAGCGCGCGCGAGAGGGAGAGCCCGCGCGAGAGGGAGAGCGCGCGCGAGAGGGAGAGCGCGCGCGAGAGGGAGAGCGCGCGCGAGAGGGAGAGCGCGCGCGAGAGGGAGAGCGCGCGCGAGAGGGAGAGCGCGCGCGAGAGGGAGAGCGCGCGAAAGGGCGAGACAGAGAGAGAGCGCGCGAGAGACAGAGCGCGCGAGAGAGGGAGAGAGCGCGCGAGAGGGAGAGAGCGCGCGAGAGCGAGAGAGCCCGCGAGAGGGCGAGACAGGGAGAGACAGCGCGCGAGAGAGACAGCACGCGAGAGAGAGAGCGCGCGAGAGAGAGAGAGCGCGCGAGAGAGAGAGAGCGCGCGAGAGAGAGAGAGCGCGCGAGAGAGAGAGCGCGCGAGAGAGAGTGCGCGCGAGAGAGAGCGCGCGAGAGAGAGAGCGCGTGAAAGCGAGAGCAAGAGAGCGCGCGAAAGGGCGAGACAGAGAGAGACAGCGCGAGAGAGAGCGAGCAAGCGAGAGAGTGCGCGAGAGAGAGCGCGCGAGAGAGAGCGCGCGAGAGAGAGCGCGAGAAAGCGAGAGCATGAGAGCGAGCGCGAGAGAGAGAGAGCGCGACAGAGAGCGAGAGAGAGCGAGAGCGCGAGAGAGAGCGAGAGCGCGAGAGAGAGCGAGAGCGCGAGAGAGAGCGAGAGCGCGAGAGAGAGCGAGAGCGCGAGAGAGAGCGAGAGCGCGAGAGCGAGAGAGAGCGAGAGCGCGAGAGAGAGCGAGAGAGAGCGAGAGAGAGCGAGAGAGAGCGAGAGCGCGAGAGAGAGCGAGAGAGCGAGAGAGCGAGAGAGCGAGAGAGCGAGAGAGCGAGAGAGCGAGAGAGCGAGAGAGAGCGAGAGAGAGCGAGAGAGAGCGAGAGAGAGAGCACGAGAGCAAGAGCGCGCGAGCGAGAGAGTGCGAGCGAGCGTGAGAGCGCGAGAGGGAGAGCGCGCGCGAGAGGGAGAGAGCGCGCGAGAGGGAGAGAGCGCGCGAGAGGGAGAGAGCGCGCGAGAGGGAGAGAGCGCGCGAGAGGGAGAGAGCGCGCGAGAGGGAGAGAGCGATCGAGAGGGAGAGAGCGATCGAGAGGGAGAGAGCGATCGAGAGGGCGAGAGCGCGCGAGAGGGCGAGACAGGGAGAGACAGCGCGCGAGAGAGACAGCACGCGAGAGAGAGAGCGCGCGAGAGAGAGAGCGCACGAGAGAGAGAGCGCACGAGAGAGAGAGCGCACGAGAGAGAGAGCGCACGAGAGAGAGAGCGCACGAGAGAGCGAGCGCACGAGAGAGAGAGCGCACGAGAGAGAGAGCGCACGAGAGAGAGAGCGCGCACGAGAGAGAGAGCGCGCGCGAGAGAGAGAGCGCGCGAGAGAGAGAGCGCGCGAGAGAGAGAGTGCGTGAAAGCGAGAGCAAGAGAGCGCGCGAAAGGGCGAGACAGAGAGAGACAGCGCGAGAGAGAGCGAGCAAGCGAGAGAGTGCGCGAGAGAGAGCGCGCGAGAGAGAGCGCGAGAAAGCGAGAGCATGAGAGCGAGCGCGAGAGAGAGAGAGCGCGAGAGAGAGCGAGAGAGCGCGAGAGAGAGCGAGAGAGAGAGCGAGAGAGAGAGAGCGCGAGAGAGAGAGAGCGCGAGAGAGCGCGAGAGAGAGCGAGAGAGCGAGAGCGCGAGAGCGAGCGAGAGAGAGCGAGAGAGAGCGAGAGAGAGAGCACGAGAGCAAGAGCGCGCGAGCGAGAGCGCGCGAGCGAGAGAGTGCGAGCGAGCGTGAGAGCGCGAGAGGGAGAGCGCGCGCGAGAGGGAGAGAGCGCGCGAGAGGGAGAGAGCGCGCGAGAGGGCGAGAGCGCGCGAGAGGGCGTGAGCGCGCGAGAGGGCAAGACAGGGAGAGAGAGCGCGCGAGAGAGACAGCACGCGAGAGAGAGAGCGCGCGAGAGAGAGAGCGCGCGAGAGAGAGAGCGCGCGAGAGAGAGAGCGCGCGAGAGAGAGAGCGCGCGAGAGAGAGAGCGCGTGAAAGCGAGAGCAAGAGAGCGCGCGAGAGGGAGAGAGCGCGCGAGAGGGAGAGAGCGCGCGAGAGGGAGAGAGCGCGCGAGAGGGAGAGAGCGCGCGCGCGAGAGAGAGAGCGCGCGAGAGAGGGAGAGCGCGAGAGAGGGAGAGCGCGAGAGAGGGAGAGCGCGAGAGAGGGAGAGCGCGAGAGAGGGAGAGCGCGAGAGAGGGAGAGCGCGCGTGCGAGAGAGGGAGAGAGCGCGTGCGAGAGAGGGAGAGAGCGCGTGCGAGAGAGGGAGAGAGCGCGTGCGAGAGAGGGAGAGAGCGCGCGAGAGGGAGAGAGCGCGCGAGAGGGAGAGAGCGCGCGAGAGGGAGAGCGCGCGTAAGGGCGAGACAGAGAGAGCGCGCGCGCGAGAGAGGGAGAGCGCGCGCGCGAGAGAGGGAGAGCGCGCGCGCGAGAGAGGGAGAGCGCGCGCGCGAGAGAGGGAGAGCGCGCGCGCGAGAGAGAGCGCGCGAAAGGGCGAGACAGAGAGCGCGAGCGCGAGAGGGAGAGCGCGCGCGAGAGGGAGAGCGCGCGCGAGAGGGAGAGCGCCCGCGAGAGGGAGAGAGCGCACGAAAGGGCGAGACAGAGACAGAGCGCGCGCGAGAGGGAGAGCGCGAGAGAGAGCGCCAGAAAGCGAGAGCAAGAGAGCACGCGAGAGGGAGAGCGCGCGCGAGAGGGAGAGCGCGCGCGAGAGGGAGAGCCCGCGCGAGAGGGAGAGCGCGCGCGAGAGGGAGAGCGCGCGCGAGAGGGAGAGCGCGCGCGAGAGGGAGAGCGCGCGCGAGAGGGAGAGCGCGCGAAAGGGCGAGACAGAGAGAGAGCGCGCGAGAGACAGAGCGCGCGCGAGAGGGAGAGAGCGCGCGAGAGGGAGAGAGCGCGCGAGAGGGAGAGAGCGCGCGAGAGGGAGAGAGCGCGCGAGAGCGAGAGCGCGCGAGAGAGAGAGCGCGCGAGAGAGAGAGCAAGAGAGCGCGCGAAAGGGCGAGACAGAGAGAGACAGCGCGAGAGAGAGCGAGCAAGCGAGAGAGTGCGCGAGAGAGAGCGCGCGAGAGAGAGCGCGAGAAAGCGAGAGCATGAGAGCGAGCGCGAGAGAGAGAGAGCGCGACAGAGAGCGAGAGAGAGCGAGAGCGCGAGCGCGAGAGCGCGAGAGAGCGAGAGAGCGAGAGCGCGAGAGAGAGCGAGAGAGAGCGAGAGAGAGCGAGAGAGAGCGAGAGAGAGCGAGAGAGAGCGAGAGAGAGCGCGAGAGAGAGCGAGAGAGCGAGAGAGCGAGAGAGCGAGAGAGAGCGAGAGAGAGCGAGAGAGAGCGAGAGAGAGAGCACGAGAGCAAGAGCGCGCGAGCGAGAGAGTGCGAGCGAGCGTGAGAGCGCGAGAGGGAGAGCGCGCGCGAGAGGGAGAGAGCGCGCGAGAGGGAGAGAACGATCGAGAGGGAGAGAGCGTTCGAGAGGGCGAGAGCGCGCGAGAGGGCGAGACAGGGAGAGACAGCGCGCGAGAGAGACAGCGCGCGAGAGAGAGAGCGCACGAGAGAGAGAGCGCACGAGAGAGAGAGCGCACGAGAGAGAGAGCGCACGAGAGAGAGAGCGCACGAGAGAGAGCGCACGAGAGAGAGAGCGCACGAGAGAGAGAGCGCGCACGAGAGAGAGAGCGCGCACGAGAGAGAGAGCGCGCACGAGAGAGAGCGCGCGCGAGAGAGAGAGCGCGCGAGAGAGAGAGCGCGTGAAAGCGAGAGCAAGAGAGCGCGCGAAAGGGCGAGACAGAGAGAGACAGCGCGAGAGAGAGCGAGCAAGCGAGAGAGTGCGCGAGAGAGAGCGCGCGAGAGAGAGCGCGAGAAAGCGAGAGCATGAGAGCGAGCGCGAGAGAGAGAGCGCGAGAGAGAGCGAGAGAGCGAGAGAGAGAGCGAGAGAGAGAGCGAGAGAGAGAGCGAGAGAGAGAGAGCGCGAGAGAGAGAGAGCGCGAGAGAGAGAGAGCGCGAGAGAGAGCGAGAGCGCGAGAGAGAGCGAGAGAGCGAGAGAGCGAGAGAGCGAGAGCGCGAGAGCGCGAGAGCGCGAGAGCGAGCGAGAGAGAGCGAGAGAGAGCGAGAGAGAGCGAGAGAGAGCGAGAGAGAGAGCACGAGAGCAAGAGCGCGCGAGCGAGAGAGCGCGCGAGAGGGAGAGAGCGCGCGAGAGGGAGAGAGCGCGCGAGAGGGCGAGAGCGCGCGAGAGGGCGAGAGCGCGCGAGAGGGCGTGAGCGCGCGAGAGGGCGTGAGCGCGCGAGAGGGCGAGACAGGGAGAGACAGCGCGCGAGAGAGACAGCACGCGAGAGAGAGAGCGCGCGAGAGAGAGAGCGCGCGAGAGAGAGAGCGCGCGCGAGAGAGAGCGCGTGAAAGCGAGAGCAAGAGAGCGCGCGAAAGGGCGAGACAGAGAGAGACAGCGCGAGAGAGAGCGAGCAAGCGAGAGAGTGCGCGAGAGAGAGCGCGCGAGAGAGCGCGCGAGAGAGAGAGCGCGAGAAAGCGAGAGCATGAGAGCGAGCGCGAGAGAGAGCGAGCGCGAGAGAGAGAGAGCGCGACAGAGAGCGAGAGAGCGCGACAGAGAGCGAGAGAGCGCGACAGAGAGCGAGAGAGAGAGCGAGAGAGAGCGAGAGAGAGAGCGAGAGAGAGCGAGAGCGCGAGAGAGAGCGAGAGAGAGCGAGAGAGAGCGAGAGAGAGCGAGAGAGAGCGAGAGAGAGCGAGAGAGAGCGAGAGCGCGAGAGAGAGCGAGAGAGAGCGAGAGAGAGCGAGAGAGCGAGAGAGAGCGAGAGAGAGCGAGAGAGAGCACGAGAGAGAGAGCACGAGAGCAAGAGCGCGCGAGCGAGAGAGTGCGAGCGAGCGTGAGAGCGCGAGAGGGAGAGCGCGCGCGAGAGGGAGAGCGCGCGCGATAGGGAGAGCGCGCGCGAGAGGGAGAGCGCGCGCGAGAGGGAGAGCGCGCGCGAGAGGGAGAGCGCGCGCGAGAGGGAGAGCGCGCGAGCGAGAGAGAGCGCGAGAAAGGGCGAGACAGAGAGAGACAGCGCGAGAGAGAGCGAGCAAGCGAGAGAGCGCGCGAGAGAGCGAGCGCGACAGAGAGCGAGATAGAGAGCGAGAGAGCGCGAGAGCGAGAGCGCGAGCAAGAGAGCGCGAGCAAGAGAGCGCGAGCAAGAGAGCGCGAGCAAGAGAGCGCGAGCGCGCGAGAGAGAGCGCGAGAGAGAGCGCGAGAGAGAGCGCGAGAGAGAGCGAGCAAGTGAGAGTGCGAGAGAGAGCTAGAGCGCGAGCGAGAGAGAGCGAAAGCGCGAGAGCGGGCGAGAGAGAGAGCCCGAGAGAGAGAGCACGCGCGAGAGAGAGAGCGCGAGAGCAAGAGTGAGAGCGCGCGTGAGCAAGCGAGAGAGCGCGCAAGAGAAAGAGGGCGAGAGCAAGCGCGGGGGAGAGAGAGAGAGAGAGAGAGAGAGAGAGAGAGAGAGAGAGAGAGAGAGAGAGAGAGAGAGAGAGCAGGAGAGAGAGGCGGGGGGAGAGAGAGGGAGAGAGAGGGAGGGAGACAGCCAAGCATAGTGACTTAATGCCTACCTGAACAGAATGTGCAAATAGGAGCCCAGGCCTGTCAGAATGTGCCACCAAGCATGAAAATGCGTCATGGCGCCTAAGATTTGGAATGGTAACTTCTGCCGGATATCCCTTGAGAGAGAAATGATACTAATTACATTTCAAAAGTCACCCAAAAGGTATATTTTACCATTACTAGCAATTTTGATGTCAAAAGTTAGCAGCTTATACTAGGGCAGTTCAATGGTTGTCAGGAGTTCTTTTGCCAAGCAACACATTAAGGATTCCCATAATTTACAATAACAGATTCATCTCAAGTTTTTTGGCCAAGACCACTTAACATCCACCCCACACACATTCCAGTAAGTACCAAGGAACGGATATACATATAAGAAACTTGGAAATGGAAAGAGAGATTAAAATTTCAAAATGTGGTCATGATACAAAACATGGAAGTGCAGTGAAAGATTAGTTTGATTTGAGCCAATTGTAATGGGACATCAAGAAGCTTACAGGACAGATAGACAAGTGACATTTGGGATTTTAATACAGAGGTGTTGCATTTTGGTAGAAGGAAACAGCAAGTTGGCACAGACACAATATATTAAATGGCCTTCTTTCTGCTGAAACTATTCCACAATTATAGATTTCATAATTTAATCATTCTAAACAGCATGCAAGGACAGCAGGCAAGGAATCTGGTTGTCAGAATGTGGATGTGCGATTATTGTAGGAGGGGCAGGATGTAGAGAACAATTAGCGAAACAGAGAAATCTTGGGCTGTATGTTAGAGGCACTGAGTACAGAAACAGGTTAATCCAGAAGTTTTATAAAGCTCTATGACTGGAGTATTGCATTCAGCTTGGTCACCACATTTTAGGAAGCACACATCCACGGTGGAGTGAAAAGTAGGTCCAACCAAATACTGCCAGAGATGAGGTATTATATCGATACAATGGTAGGTAGAAGTTGGGGTTGTTCTCATTACCACAAAGGAAATTGAGGGGAGATATTATTGAAGTGTACAAGATTATGGCTTTTTTTCTACTTCATACAAAAGAAAGCTGCTCCTATTACTTGGTGGTACAACAACTATGGTCACAGAAAATGCTTTTGGCAAGAAATGCAGATGGGATGGGGAAGGAAGAAATTGGATATAAAATTAGCTTGATGGTAGGAGACAGAGGGTGAAGGTATAGGTTTGCTTTTCAGTCTGGAGGCCTGTAACCAATGGTGTGCCAGAAGGATCAGTGCTGATCCCATACATTTTGTTATTTATATAACTGATTTGTTTGTGAATATAGGAGGCATGGTTAGGAAGTTTGCAGATGACACCGAAATTGTTAGTGTAGTGAACTATGAAGAAGATTATCTCAGAGTACAAAGTGACCTTGTTCAAATGGGCCAATGGACAGGGAATAGCAGAAGGAGTTTAATTTAGATAAAAATGAGATGCTGTATTTTGGTAAGGCAAACCTGGGCAGGACTTACACAGTTAACAGCAGAACCCCGGAAAGTGATGCTAAATAAAGGGACCGAGGGGTGCAAGTGCATAGTTCCTGGAAAGTGGGGTCACAGGTAGACAGGATGGTGAAGAAGGGGCTTCGCATACTTGCCTTCACTGGTCAGAACACTGGGTATAGGAGCTGGGGTGTCATTGCGGCTGTAGAGGACACTGGTGAGGCCACTTTTGGAATGTTGTGTACAATTCTGGTCATGCTTCTATAGGAAGGATGTAGTTAGATTAAGAGGGTGAAGAAAAGATTTACAAGGATGATGCGGGAACTGGAGCGCTTGAGTTGTAGGGGGAGGCTGAATAGGCTCAGGCCTTTTTCCCTGGAGCAGCGGAGGCTCAGGTGTGACAGCAGAGGTTTATAAAATCACGAGAAGCATGGATACGGTGAAGAGCCAAGGTCTTTTTCCTAGGGTGGGGGAGTCCAAAACTAGGGTGCATGGGTTTAATTGAGAGGGGAAAGACTTAAAAAGGATCTGAGGGGTAACTTCTACATACAGAGGGTGGTGCATCTGTGGAATGTGATGCCAGGGGATGTAATGGAGGAAGGTACAATTACAACATTTAAAAGTCTTTTGGATTCTTATATAATTAGCACGGTTGAGAGGGATATGAGCCAAATGCTTGTAAACGGAACTAGGTCAGATTGGGAGGCCTGGTCGGCACAGATGAGTCGGACCAAAGGGTCTGTTTCTGCGCTGCACAACTCTAAAGAGAGAGAGATTGTGGCTATGACGAAGAACTTTTTAAAACACAGACTGATGGTGAATGATTTCAAAAGGGAATTGGATGGGCCACCAAGGAAATTTAATTTGCAGAGTCACAGGAATGGAACAGTATAATAGGTATGGTTGAACTGTCCTACAGAGAACTGCCATGAACTCAATGGGAAAAAAAGCCTCCTTAGTAGGAGACTAAGGGGAGGCAATGGTATAGTGGTTATGTTATTGGACTGCTCCAGGCAAATCTTCTGCCGAGATGAACCTAAATTCCACCGCAATAGATGGTGAAATCTTAATTCATAGATCACAGAATCCCCACAGTGGAAGCAGGCCCTTTGGCACAACACATGCACACTGACCCTCAAAGCATCCCACCCAGACCCATCCCCATCCCCCTATAACCCACCTAATCCACACATCCCTGAACGCTACAGAATAATTTCGCATGGCCAATCCACCTAACCTGCACATTTTTGGGCTGTGGGAGGAAACCGGAGCACCCAGAGGAAACCCACGCAGACACAGGGAGAGCATACAAACTCCACGCAGACAGTTGCCAGAGGATGGAATCGAACCTGGGTCCCTGCCACTGTGAGACAGCAGTGCTAACCACTGAGCCAACATGCTGCCCAGTTCTGGGGAAGGGTCACCAGACCAGAAATGTTAACTCTGATTTCTCTTCACTGATGCTGCCAGACCTGCTTGAGCTTTTCTAGCAACTTCTGTTTTGTTTCTGATTTACAGCATTTGCAGTTCTTTTGGTTTTTGTTGTCATAAGAACTCACCTGGTTCACTAACATCCATTAGGCAAGAGAAATCAGCCATCCCTGCCTTGCCTGAATTACATGCGTCTGAGACTTGACTATCCTCTGAGTAATTAAGGACAGGCAATAAATGCTCATAAATAATAAAAAAAGTTTAGCCCAAATCTTTCAGGTACATACGGCCAACTACCACAACACAAAAGAATCTTTGTGCAATAAAGTTAACACTTCATCATGCCGTTTCCAATTTTCCATCTCTATTCTGTAAAATCAACTCTTCCATTAATTGAAAGGGCCACCCTTAGGGAAGGATGGATATGTTCAGTATTTCCAATATTCACTGACATTTGTAAAATTGCCTATGAGCAGATCATATTCTTTATAAAATGAATAGTTAACCCCCTTGGATGAAGTACCTGCAACAACAAAACAAACTGACCTCAACCCAAACTGACACTGGAGGACAAGAAGGGAGAAACTTGCTGAGAAACGTCCAAAAATTTCAAGGAAACTTTATAAATTACATTTGAGTTATATCGTAGCAACATAACACAAAAGGTGACCATTTGTCTTATCATGTTTGTATCAGCTCTCTTGATAGAGATATCCAGTCAGTTCTACTTCTTTGCCTTTTCATGATGCATTAGTTGTTCTTCGCCCTCTTTTTGATGACATCTTTTGAGAAATTTCCCATCAACTATTCAGCCAATACGATCCTGATCATCATAACTCAGAGTGGAAAATACCCTCAAATCTACTACCAGTGTACCAGATGGGATCCTTTGATCATCATGGTCGTCATTACTGAGTATAGTTTCATGTTCCTGTTTATTAACTGAATTTAAATTCCATCAACTTCCATGCTGGATTTGATCCTGGACCCAGTGCAAAAGCCTGGTGTTTGATAATACCCTTCCACCACTGTCTGCCCAATTTTGTATTAAATACATTGAATATACTTAACGATGTTAAGTTCTTATTGCTAATTATTGTAAGTGACCATTACTTTCAATACTACAAGTAATAAAAGCAGAAGACCTATGGTTATAGTTGATATTAGGATTCAATTCCGCGTTCTTTCCATTCTCACCCCATGTCCATTACTGAAGGACAATTTTCTATCCCATCGTTAAGTATATTCAATGTATTTAATACAAAATTGGGCAGACAGTGGTGGAAGGGTATTATCAAACACCAGGCTTTTGCACTGGGTCCAGGATCAAATCCAGCATGGAAGTTGATGGAATTTAAATTCAGTTAATAAACAGGAACATGAAACTATACTCAGTAATGACGACCATGATGATCAAAGGATCCCATCTGGTTCACTGGTGCCCTTTGGAAAAGAGAATCTGGTTTGGCCTGCTTGCAACTGCAGACACTCAGCAATGTAGCTGAATCTTAACAACTCACTAAAATGGGCAACAAGTCAGTCAATTCAAGGACAAAGAGGGATAGGCAACAAATTCTGCCCTTGCCAGTGGCATCCCCATTCCATGAATGAATAAAGTTTAGTGTGATGCATTCACAAACTTTTGAGTGAAGGTATTTCTCATCTTAGTCCAAGCTGTTTGGTCCTTTGCATAAAATAGTGCACCAGTTCTAAATGACATAGCCAAGGAAACAACATTTCTGCAACTAAGTCCCTTAATAATCTTGCTCACTTTATAGATGAACCCTAGTTCCAGTTAGTGATCCAGTAATGTTCACTGTACTGATTCCAATGCAAGTATATCCTTCCTTTTCAAATACCAAAATTATATCCCTCAGCCAGAGAGCGGTGAATCTGTGGAACTCAGCATAGTGTGGCAAAGTCACTGTGTGTATTTAAGACAGAGATAGATGTATTATTGATTAGTAAGGAGATCAAAGGTTACAGGAAGAAGGCAGGAGAATGGGGTTGACAAACATATCAGCCATGATTGAACGGTGGAACAGACCTGATGAGCTGAATGGCCTAATTCTGCTCCTATATTTTATAGTCTTACATATAGTAATTCAGGCATGGTCTCACAAAAGCCTGTACAATTGGAGCAAGGGCTCTTTATTCTTGTAACCTGTTCATTTTCAAACTTTATAACAGTTAGCTATAGCTGAGTGACAAGCTAGGCCATTTCAGAAGGCATTTAGAATCACTGACATAGCTGTAGATCTAGAGTCACATGTAGGCCATCAGGTGAGGATAGCAAGCTTTCCTTTCCTAAAGGACATTAATGAAACAAATTTTTAAAAACTGACAATTAACAATGGTTTCATTAACACAATAAGACTAGCTCTTATTTCCAGATTTATGAATTAAATTAAAATTTCATCACATACCACAGTCAGCTTTCAATCCCTGTTCTCGGGATAGTCGTTTGGATCTCTGGATCGCTAATTCAGTGACTTATGTTGTTGACAGTCCTCATTTTACCATGAGTATTTAGGGTACAAATTTAAAATGCAATTTTATTTCTTGATGGATACTTAGTCCTCCAATTCTACTTGGGGCAGCTTTACCGTGCACCAATGCCAAACATAAACTCCGAATCCTCAGTTCCATTTGATAAACACCAACTTGCATCATAAGAACAGATTAAAGAAAAATTTGATAGAACCTCACATGATACAAGAACCAAAAGCCAAGGCAAAGAGGTAGATTTTAAGGAATGCCTTTAAGGAAGAGATACAATTTGAGATGGAGAAGTTTAGGGAGAGTATTCTAAATCATGACCGTATGAATGTATGAAACAGAATACCAATCTTCAGAGGAGCAGAGAGATTTCAGGACAGAGGGAGAGCTGAGAACATGGAGGAATTTGAAAAGAAGGATGAAAATTTTAAAGTCAATTGAAAGAGATAAAGTTTACCTCAAATTATTGCAGAAGATGTTGTCTACATTCCATAGAATAAAGCCCATCAGAAATACGCCTAATGATGTATAGGCAAGGGGCCTCAGCCAAGGGTAAACCCTGGAAAAGATGTTTTAAAAGATCATAAAGTTGTTGAGCCTACATCCATGTAGCACCTTTCACGCTGTTAGAGTTCAAAGTATTTTACAGTTAGTACTTATAGGTCATCAAATGTGGGAGCCAAACCACATGCACGATACAAAATATGAACATACAAATTATCAAAAAAAAGTATGTTTTAGTGGTGTTGGTTGAAGTAACAAGTTTCAATTAGATTAATTATCACTGCTATATTAAACCAGTAGATAGCTGTCCCATAACCAATGGTCTAGGTTCATTCACTTCTTCAAGGCACGGGTGTTGGAACCGAGCTGACAAATCGTAATATCCAAGGCTCATACGGATCTCTCACAATGCCACATCAGTTCCAACAGAAGCAGTATTTTCAAACAATGCCATAAAATTTCTATTAGATTTCAGGATCATAGTAAGGTCAGAAAACTTGTACAAATTGATAATGGGATCAACAAACTTCGAACAAATTATGGCTTTGTAGCAATACAATCTTCTAATGAAATGCAATTATTTTTATGAATTTAAAACCCGCTCTTCTAACAACATCAGAAAATGGTGAGTAATACAGAACCGATTTGAATATTATGAAATTTGAAATCATTTCAAGGCACATGATTCAATGTCAAAGAAATTCTCTGGAAACCTTAAACCACCCACAACAGTAAATTCCATTTTATATATGGATATCCTGATTGCATTTCAGAAATTTTGTTTTAACCAGAAAAACAATAAAATATTCCTGATTTCCATCACAGATACCACAAAGGAATATTTGTCCAGTAGCCCTTCCAGTAAAGTGCTTCTCAAGCCCAAAGCTAATACTTGAACATTAAACTTTGAAGGAACTATATGCCTGTGGAATGACCCTGTTCTAATCACCCCCATGCTAAAATGAAACATAGAACAAAGTGCTCTAAAGAGCATGAATGTGGGAGAATACCAGCCAAAGTTCAAGATGACCAAATTACACAAAACAAAAAGAAAAACAAACACACATTACAAGAAATAATATTTTTGAAACTGTACTCAGTAATGCATGTTGTCTGTTCAATGCTTTAACTCACAATGGTCTACTTCCCTGTTTACCTTGCTCTTACTAAACTTTTAATCCATATCTCTTGATTATTCAAATTTGAGCAGCCCTGGAAAGTGAAGGTATCTAATGAACTGGAACAGTGCAGCAAGCTTAAAGGAGTTTGGTTGGGTTAGATACTCTGTAGGCTTTACAGGTTGTTTAAAAATGTTATCTACAGAACAAGAGATTATAATGCTTTCATTTCTTTCCATGATATAGCTTCCTTAATGATTCTGTACTGCTTGTTGATTAAAACCACATCACATGTGATGCTTGCCATTTTTCAAATATACAAGACAATGTTTAACACATATAGTGATTTGTCAACTTTGCTGACAATATAAATGGTACACAAGTGTGTTGTAGCTATTTAGTTTATTGAATCTTGATATCTGACACTAAACTAACTCAGCAAACCCTATATACCCAATAGTCCATCTTCTCTTACTGGCAGAGGCCTTTAACCAAAGTAAGCTAAAGTTGCCTCATCTTACCAGACCATAGGTTACTCCCTCATTACAGAGACACAACTGGTGGTGGTTCAGCTGAGAGTCACCGTACCTCACAAGGGGAGAGATTGAGAAAGCAAGACCTTCATAGTAATATCAGCCGGTGTGGGAACTGAACCTGTAATGTTGGCATCATGCTGCATCACAAAATGGCCATCCAGCCATCTGAGCAAAATGACCCACATCCTTCAACAAAATGAACCTTGTTAACAGTCAAAATGTTAATTGTATAATTAGACCTAATCTAATTCACTAATTTACTGCTAAAAAACATTTTGGTAAAGCTGGTCATCTTGTACTCATTGTGGACAATTCATAAGAAATACCAAAGTAAAGAGAAAACAAAGCATTGGCACTGTATGAGAAGAGAGTGTTGATTGATTGGCAAACTAGACTCTGATTGGTACAAATGTTGTAAGTGTACAAGCAGCAGTTAATACTGACTGACAGTTAATTGCCAAATTTGGTTTAAATTTTAAGCCAGGTAGATTGGCTGCAGTGTAAGTTGCTCTATTTGGAGCTCCACTCTGCTCACCAGTTCCCTTTCCTTTTCCTTTTCTTTTCTCCTTCCCTCTCCTCTCTGCAGTAATTCTATGGCTGCCACCTCCTGCCCTTTTAACTACCTACCTAAGGAGTCAGGTTGCAACGGAGAACTGTGTGGCAGGAGCTTAACATGTGGGCCGTGTCCTACAGCATGTGCTGGAGCAATGGCGGCAGATCAAGTGTGGGCCGGTTCAGCGGTGACAGCGGGTCAGTAAGGGGGCAGTGGGCAGCGAGAGCAGGGCCGATGAGGGGGCAGTCGGTGGCGGCTTCCTGGATGTCCTAGGGGTTGGAGCAGTGCTTGCACCTTTGTGGAGATGGGGTTTGGGAATGATGACTTTGTGCACTTTTCACTCTACTTGTGCATTTATATACTTAATACATGTGACAAATAAATCTAATCTAATCTCAAGGCAATGCCTTGATCAACGAAATAAAGCATGGTCCTCATCCATCTTACTGAGTTGAAACAGCTGAAGAACAAAGTCTTGTGCATTAATATTTGTAGCTAGGCAAATGTGCTGAATTGTGAATGCTTTAAAGAGTACACACCAAAACTCTTTGACAATGTATGCCTTTCTTCAGCAAAATTCAAGTCTTGTATTACCAAACAACCATTTTCTTATTACACTGATATGGTATCTTATAAAGCAGGAGCCATTCGGCATTAAAAGGGCCCGCCTCCTTGACCTGCCTGTCTTCTCTCCACCGATCTGCTCCGTTATCCACCTTCTATCACCGCGCCCCCCACCTCCATTTATTTCAGAGCCCCGTTCTACTCCCCCATTTCTGAAGAAGGGTCCAGACCTGAAACGTCAGCTTTCCTACTCCTCTGATACTGTATTCCTTCAGCTTCACACCTTGTTATCTCAGACTCCAGCATCTGCAGTTCCTACTACCCCAGTCATAAAGTATATGTTCTCGGCCTTCATAGGTCAGGCAGAAGTTAGTTTGAGCTGGAGGGGTGAGAGTGGGATTAGGTAGTTTGGAATGGCTGGTGGCGGGAGAAGAGGTCGAGCTCTTGTGAGGACTGTGAACCCAGCATGGCTAAGTACTTATGGACTGTGATGTTGAACTGCTGAGTGTGTTTCTTTGTCTTTCTACTTTTTAGTAAGAAGGAGTGTAATATTTAACTTTTTAAACATGGTTTTCTTCATTTTACTTCTCTGTACCAAGATCCTGTACCTAGGTACTTTTGTATGTAAGATGGCGCCGTAGGTGATGACTTATAAACTTTTCACTGTACTCACGTGAATACCGGTGACAACAAATCTAATTCAATTCAACTCAATAGAGTTGAAAATTGGAATTTAGGAAGATGCTCCGCTAATTGAACACTTGAAAAAGTAGAGTATTCCAGCCCCTGTACCTTCTGGTCAAGATTTTTTTTTATTCCCTCATGGAATGTTGGTATCACTAACTGAACTCAATGCAGGCTTTTGACCCAAAAGCTCTGAAAGAATGTGATATTTCTGTAAGTCAAGACGGTGAGTGGCTTGAAGAGAAGCTTGCATGTGGCAGTCAAAAGAATTAAATATAAATTAGAAGTAATTTGCTCATGTCTTACTTAGTCATAATTACTGAATCATACTGTTGATTGGAAAAAACCTATAGATTTAATAAAAACAATGAAAAAGCCCTGCATACCAATATATACTTCAGATTGACATGTACCGTCATCTGTGACATGGGCTATTTTATGAACATCTAAATCACAAGGTGAAAATGCAACATAATTTGCACATCAGGTATGATGCCTGGACCATGACAGATGCAATTGTTTGCAGTACAAACCTAGTACAAAATAAACTGACAACACTGTGCCAATAATAGATTTACAACCAGAGAGTGATAAAAATCCTGGTATCACATTACAACCTTGTGGGCTACTAATAATCTTGGCAAATTTGGACTAGTCCATTAACTTCAGTTTTGAACCCCAGGTTCTCATTAGGGTTTGTACTGTAATGGAACACTACTTACCACGTGACAACATATACCGATCTTAAGACCAGGCAGCCGACTAGGAAGCCGTACATAACCTGGAAAGAGGGAAGAGAATGAAATATTAAGATCAAACGGACACAATACATCTCACAACTTAAATGACTTTACAATCATTGTAAGTGGGTAAATGTACATGGGAAAAATAAACATGCATTTCTTTTAACCAATCTTGACAAATATTTATAATCCGTGTACTTATATTAGCATTGTATATGGTATAGAATCAGTGTTTGGCTGGAAAAAAGCAGATTTAAATTTTATACTTTTCACCTTTATTATAAATATCACAATGACATATTTATTTACATGTACATCAAGTTTATTTTGGCAGAATACTTATTCTGCTTTAGAATTATAAGGCACCACCCAAGGAATTTTAACTTATGGTTCCAAATGAAATGGAAGGTTATTGAACAAAATAAATGATTCAGAGTGCAGACCAATCAAATTCAAACTGACTCAGCACCTGAAGGCTTACAATGTTACAGTCTCACTGTGATTCCTACCGGCAAGGCAAGCCTTACCTTTCATATACCCTCTGAGCTAATGCACAAAATCTCTCTAGATGTTCTTTGAGTGGGAAACAATCCGGTTTAACATCAATTTTATTTAATGGAAATTAATATAAAGTCCCTTTTGTACTTTTTAACGCACTGTCTATGGTCCACTATGATTTTGCAGCATGTGTAGGGGTCCAGATTTAGGACTGAGTTGAGGAAGCAGTTCTTTACCCAAAGTGTTGTGGAATCTGTGGAATTCCCTTCCCAGTGAAACAGTTGAGGCTACCTCGTCGAATGTCTTTAAGGCAAAGATAGATTGACTTTTGAACAGTAAACAAGTTAAGGGTTATGGTGAGTGGGCAACTAAGTGTAACTGAGTCCACAAAAAGGTCAGCAATGATCTAAATGAATGGCAGAACAGGTTCAATGGAGGTGGTCTACTCCTGCTCCTATTTCTTATCTTCTTTTGCTCACTTGTACGATTTTTTTTACACTAAATTCGCAATAACTCAAACAATTTTGTGTTTTGGATCTTAAAGGCAGCTCTGATGACCTAAATGTGTACTTAAATACCAATGGTCCCGATAACTAGAAAAGATCAGTTACAATCTCATTGGTACAAATTAGAAGACTCATGCTAAAAGGCAAGGTGACAAATGGAAGCTCAGCCCGATTTGATAGTTTAGTAGGTAAAAACACTGTCCAGTGCTGTACAAAGTCATATACGTGAGTAGACTGTCATGGGATTTGTAACTTGTAAAAGGTGCTGATTTTTGCTCAGGTGATATATAGCAGCACCACTAGATCCACTTGCTCCTCCCCAAGCAACAGGAGGGAGGAAATAAAATGAATCATGATTCCCAGACCTGTAGAACTAGAATCCTGCCCAACAAAATTCAGAGTCTTGTAGAGAGGAACTGAAGAATAAAAGAGCCTGTGGACAATCATAGAACACAGTAACAAAGTTGAGAGGGCAGGTCACAATGGGATCCCTTGCCCAGCGCATACAGAAACTGATGATCAGTTGCTCAAAAGGTGTCACATAAACATCAACAAAAATGACAAAAGCAGCAACAGTCCTCTTTGCAGTTAGCCCATTTGCCCTCCGACCGCCCAGCAATTTAAAATATTAATTCATATTACATCACAAATTTGAGGATTTTCACCTCAGAAATGAAGACTAGCTAAATAAAGTCTACACCCACACATTGACAAGAGGCTCATTATTAGATGTCTTTATAGCTTCATGACAGTCACAAATATTGCTTTTCAGTAAATATCAAGGTGGAACCAGACTTGTCCAACTGTGGCCTGAATTAAAAATAGTAACGAATGGCCAATAGGAGAAGTGAGGCGACGCTGAGCTTAAATCTTGCGGAAGGAACAACGGGAAATAAATATTTCTGCTGATCAGATGCTTGTGTAGAAGAGTGTAATAAACCTGGAGTTTAATTTGGACATGGGTTATGAAAAATCACATACTTGGAATTTAGAAAGAACAATGATAATCAAGATTGGTGGCAAAGTTGACATTGATTTGAACACAACAGCTCATAAGATAGTAGGACTAGGACATTTGGCCCCTCCAACCTGTTCTGTTATTCAATAAGGCTGTGGCTGATTTGATCATGGCCTTAACTCCATTCTCCTGCTTGTCCTCATTTTCACTCAGCTGCCCTGTGGATCAAAATCTAACTAAACATGTTCAAGGCTGAACGACCCAGCCTTCACTGCTCACTAAAGAAAGAAGAGTCAAGAGACTGGCAACCCCCAAAAGGAAAAAAATATTCCTCACCTCAATTTAAATTGAAGACTCTTTATTTTTAAATGGAAATGCTTGCTGCCCAACCATCACTCCTGCATCCTGTCCCCATCCCCACCACCCCCGCTCCAAGTTCAATATTTCCCTATGAGGGGGAACATCCTCTTGGAATCTACCCTGTCAATTCCCCACAAAATTGTAAATGTTTCAATAAGACTATCTCCCATTCTTCTAAGAACCTTTCAAATGAGCATTTGGGGAGGGCTTACATCATGAATCCACTACTCAGGAAATAAGCTTACTGTTGTGACATTAAAATAGCTTCTGCATCTGAAATTTAGGACAATGTTTATTTTGTGTAATTGACATCCCAATAACTTGCGGAAAACACCACACAAGCCAAAAGTTTAATTGAGGAGCCAAAATTATTCCACAAGCACCTCAACTGTTTCTCACCACAAGGCCTGTAACTCTAATTACTCCAGCTTAATACAATACATTGCAAAATCTTTTATCCAGATATAACCCCTTTTGTTACCTGTGGATGATTTTCTACAGCTCAAGTGGGGACAGTATGCAAACTATGTGCAAACTCTAATCAAAAGTGCCAGACTAAATAGGTCAGAACTCAGATTTTGATAGAACGCTAGATTTGTAGATATTAATCTGAAAGTTACTGATGAACTAGTTGCAGAAAGCAAGCCATTAGCTGCTGTGACTAAAGCCAGAGTTGCCTCTGTCCCCTCCTCCTGGATCTATACTGATCAGGAATGCATTTCCCAAACATAATAATTGCATTGGAAACTTTACAATCATACCTCTAAATGCAGTAAATGTCTTACAGAAGGCTGAACTCATCTTTAATTTGGCAGCACCTACGAAAAGTTTGCTTCCAGAATTTTGATTGCGGTGACCTCTTACACTGCAGTTTCTAATTTTATTTAATTATTTTTGTTGACTTTGGCGTGTGGTAAGGCACTGGGTGAGAGTTGGAAGTTGAATGGGGCGTAAGGAGACTCAAAGGTTAATGGCCAGTCACTTCCAAGCAGATTAGAGGTGCTTCATACATACATAATTACTTCATTCTAATGTGTAGGATTTTAAAACCTATTGATATACCTTTGGTTAAAGTCCATTGATGATATTTGCACGTTAATCCCATTTCCTAGTACAAGCTCCTCTATTAGTTAAGATGCTGACTGTTACAAGTATATGATTCCATTTATGTCACCAGTTCTCTGATACCCACCGAGTCATCATTTCACCCTCCTGCCCCTCTGAGCAAACATGCCAAAGTTCGATTCCAATGGATGTTGATGAAGATTCCCAGGAATCACAGGCCATTGATCAAAAACTAAAATTCTGAACAATTACTCAACCACATTCTCTCAAGAGATTCACTGAAGGCAACTGCAACATCACAACTGCTGCCTGCTTCAAATCCCACCGTACAAACTTACTTGCCCCCCATTTTCATGTGCATCCTAAATAGAATCACACTTTGCAAACATCAGAGCACGTTCTGTATAGAGAAATATGGGGAGGTGTTGGCCTAGTGGTGTTATCCCTGGACTGTTAATCCAGAGACCCAAAAAAATGCTCTGGGGACCTGGGTTTGAATCCTGTGATGGCAGATGATGAAACCTGAATTCAATAAAAATATCTGGAATTAAGAATCTTACGATGACCATTGCCGATTGTCAGGAAAAGCCCATCTGGTTCACTAATGTCTTTTGGGGAAGGAAACTGCCATCCTCGCTTAGTCTAGCATACATATGACTCCAGACCAACTGCCCTCTGGGCAATTAGGAATGGATAATAAATGCTGCCTAGCCGGTGATGCCCTCATTCTATTAAAGAACAAAGGAAAAATATCTTCCCTCCCTTTACATGGTAGAGCCAGAAAAACTACCTGAACCTTTCGAGCACCTACATATACCTCCTGCAAGCAGAGAAGATATAGTTAATTCTGTAATAGATGTGCAATCATGCAATTATAACACAGAGTTAAATGCCCCAATAACTAGTCATCAGTTTTTTTTTGAAAAGATAAAACCTTGGAATCAAGGCACATCTAACAAGGTCAACATTTGCTCCACACCCCTAACTGTTAAGATAATAAAAGCAAGATAGCAGGATGCTGGAAATCTGAAACAAAAACAGAAAATGCTGAGAGATCGCAGCAGTCTACCAGTATACTTGGACAGAGAAACAGAATTCTAGCTATAAGTCCTGTGTGACAACTTCAGAACACAAACGTTATATAGATTATACTCAATATGTTAACTTTAATAAGCATGAGCTATTTGGTGTTTCAGAAGTGAGCGAAAATTCATGTTTATCAGATTGGTACAGGTCTGGAGTCACATACAGACTAGATCGGACAATGATGGACTGCCTCCTTCCCCTCAAGACATTACTGAGCAGATAAATAAAACAAAGATCTGCAGATGCTAGAAATCTGAAGAAGGGTGATTGAACTCGAAACTTTAACTCTACTTTCTTTTCACTGACATGGCTCAACAGACTGGGTTTTTACAACAAACTGACAGCTTTACAATCATTTTCCTAAAGCCACTTTAAGATTTTAAATACAGAGCTCAAGTGATCAAACAGTGGCATTTAAACTCTCGATCTATGGACTACTAGCCATGCGTCATTCCTACTGTATTGACATATCCCTTCAATGAATACCGTTTATTAGGGCTATGCAAGAAATGCCACAGGCATGGAAGGTGGAGTCTCACCAACATTACTGCCAGCTTGTCATAAATGGATGATCTACCTTATTCTCTGGGTTCCTCAAAAGTTCAGACTGGCACATTCATTTTGAAGTTTTATTCTTGATAAATTAAGGCTAGCTGCAACACTATTGAGATTTCACCTCAGATTTCCCAGTTGATACTTCTGATTTCACAAGATCTAGGCAATGCTGGTCAGGTCAGCCTTTGCCCTACATCCCCAAATGCCATCACCTTGAGGGCAAATGAGCTGCCTTCGTAACTTGCTGTGGTTCACGAGATGTCAGCACACCCAGGGTGCAATCAGGAAGGCAGTTATGAATACATATCAATGGTTCAAAGTGTTTCTTATAAAGTCTGTAGTGAGGCAGACAATACAGATTTTCAATCAGTCTACATGGAATGGATCAAAATTCGAAATTGACAGGCAAATCCTAATTTGGACCTTTAGGGGACTATAATTTAAAATGAATGCTTTGTCATTCATTGTTCGTACACTCACTGAGCTCTTATGCAGCTCACTAGCTTTAGTCAAGTCTTATTAAATTACTTTTTAGGATGGCAAACTTTCTTTTGAATATCACAAAAGTAAGTCTCAAGTGGGATTAGCATGTATTAATGTGACTGCAGGCTCTCCAATGAACCATAATAAACTGCAATAGAATTTTCCAGTATTCCAGAGTGACTGCAAAAGGATAATAATTACATTTTTTAGAAACATAGAAGTATAAGGGAGCCATTTGGCCATTCAAGCCTGCTCTGCCATTCATCACGATCATGGCTGATTAGGCTATTGAGTTGGACAATCTGCTTTCTCCCCATAACCTTTGATCCCATTCACCCAGATGCTATAGCTAGCCACCTCTTGAATACATTCCATGTTTTGGCATCAACTGCTTCCTGTGGCAATCAATTCCACAGCCTCACCACTCTTTAGGTGCAGAAACGTCGCCTCATTTCTGTCCTAAATGGTCGACCCCTTTGCTGTACTCCCTCGAGAGCAAGAGCATCCTTCCTAAGAAAAGGAGACCAAACCTTGCACACAATAATCTAGGTGTGGCCTCATCAAGGCTCTGTATAACTGCAACAACACATCCCGCTCCTGTACTCAAAACCTCTTGCAATGAAGACGAACACACCATTTGCCTGCTTTACTACCTGTTGCACCTGCATGCTTACCTTCAGTAACTGGTGCACACGGGCACCGGGGTCTCACTGCACACTCCCCTCTCCCAATTTACAGCCATTCAGGTAGTAATCTGCCTTCTCGCTTCTGCTTCCAAGTGACTAGCCTCACATTTATCCAACTTCTTACTGCATTTGTCATTGATTCGCCCACTCACCCAACCTGTCCAGATCATGCTGAAGGATCTCTGCATCCTCATCACAGTTCACCCTCCCAACCAACCTGGTATCATCTGCAAACTTAGTGATGTTACATTTTGTTCCATCATCCAAATCATTAATATATATTGTCAATAGCAGGGATTACAGCATCGAGCCCTGTGGCACCTCACTAGTTACTGTCTGCCAATTTAAAAGGACCCATTAACTCCTTCTCTTTGGTTCTTTTCTGCCAACCAGTTTTCTATCCATCTCAATGCACTTCTCCCAATCCCATGCTCTTTAATCGTGCACAATAATCTCTTATGCAGGACTTTGTCAAATGCTTTCTGAAAGTCCAAGTAACACAAACCGAATGGCTTCCTCTGGTCAATGCTACTAATTACATCTTCATAGACTTCTATCAGATTTTCAAGCATGTTTTTCCCTTCATAAATCCATGCTGACCCAGTCTAATCCTGTCACTGCTTTCTAATTGTTCAGCTATAAAGTCCTTGACAATGGATTTGAGAAGTTTCCCCACTACCAATGTTAGGATTAATGGTCTATAATTCCCTGTTTTCTCCCTACTTCCCTTTTTGAATATTGGAGTGACATTAGCTACTCTCCAATCTCCAGGGACTGTTCCAAAGTCTACAGAATCCTGGAAGATGACCAACAATGCACCAACTACTTCTAAAGCCGTTTCCTTAAATACGCTGGGACGTAGACTATCAGACCCTGGGGATGTATCCGCCTTCAAACCCATCAATTTTCCCACTGCCATTTTTCTACTAATGTTGAACACCCTCAATTCTTCCCTTTCACTAAATCTTGCATTCTCCAACATTTCTGGGTTCTGATTTGTGTCCTCTTTTGTGAAGACAGAACCAAAGTATGTATTCAGTTGCTCAGCCATTTCTTGTCCCCTCTTATACATTCCGCTGTTTCTGTCTGTAGGGGACCAATATTTGTCTTCACCAATCTTTCTCTTCACGTACCCATAGAAACTCTTAGTGTCAGTCTTTATTTTCCCTGCAAGTTTACTTTCGTACTGTATTTTCCTCTTCTGAATCAATCCCTTAGACCTTTCTCGCAGAATTCTAAACTGCTCCCACTCCTCAAACATATTATCTTTCTTGGCCAATCTGTATGCTTCTTCCTTGGATTGGATGCTATCTCTAATTTCCTTTGTAAGCCATAGATTGACCCTTATAACCATTTTGCTTTTGCTTCAGATCGGAATAAACAGTTGTTGCAGCTTCCCCATGCATTCCTTGAATCTTTGCCATTGCCTATCCATTGTCGTCCCTTTAAGTAACTCTTACCAATCTATCAAGGCCAACTCATGCCTCATATCTTCATAGTCTCATTTATTATGATTGAGCAATCCTAGTCTCTGAATCTGGATTAAAAAAAAAGAGTTCTATTATGTTATGGTCGCTCATCCCCAAGGGGTCCCACACAGCTAGACTGGCAACGATTTCCTTCTCATTACACAGCATCCAGTCTAAGATGGCTTGCTCTCTAGTTGGTTCCTCCACATATTGGTCAAGAAAACCATCCTCTATACACGCCAGGAATTCATTCTCTACAGCATTGTGGCTAATTTGATTTGCCAAATCTATCTAAAATCACCCATGATCACCGATATTCCCTTATCACATGCATCTTTAATTTCCTGTTTAATGCCATTCTCAACATCACTGCCGCAGTTTGGGGATCTATATACGAGACCCACAGATGTTTCTTGCCCCTTGGCATTTCTCAACTCTACTCATATAGATGCCACATTGTTAGAGCTAACATCCCTTCTCACTATCCTGTCACTTTCCTCTTCAACCAGCAATACCACTCCACCACATTTTCCTTTTTGCCTGTGCTTCCTAAATACTGAAAACCCTGGGACATTCTGTTCAATCCCTGGTTACCCTGCAGCCATGTCTCTGTAATCCCAATTATATCGTACCTGTTTACATCTATCTGCGCGATTAGTTCATCTACTTTATTGCAAATGCTCCGTGCATTTAGACACGAAGCCTCTAAACTTGTCTTTTTAACACGCTTATCTTAGTCTTACTTTTCTCAATAGCCCTGTTTGAACTTAGTTCTTGGTTTCCCAGCCTTTTGCTTTTTTTTATTCCCTTTCCTACCTTTTGTTTTTGTCCTTGCTGCCACCTTACATAGGTTCCCATTCTCCTGGTTTATTAGTTTAAACCCTCCCCAGCCACTAAACTTGGGGTACCATGTCAAAAAAACACAATTAACAACAGAATCAGATCTCTAAGTTAGCGTAGTCTAAAATTTGGAATTGCAATCCTACAATGAATCTGTCATTATGAAAATCTCCTTTCCCCGTTCCTCCCCTCCCCCAAAAACATAATTGGAAACTAAAGAATCTTATTGCAGCACGAAGGCTCTAGTAAAGAAATATTAAATGATGTACAGTAATGCAATTGTCCATATTCACATTAAATAAGTTAAATGATATACATTAGGTTTGAAACTGGCTTGCTTTTGGTATCTGGGTTTAATCCATTTGAGAAGAATCAAATGAAAGTCTGATTTATTACATTGCTATTAGGCTTCTACATGAGGTGAATGTAGAATTTTTTTGGTTCTTTAGACCAAAGGACATTGATATTAAAATGGTAGTAGGAAAAATGATCATAAGCAAGGTTGGTGTAGGAAGCAGGAAATAGAAAAGTGAGACACAGATGACAGTTATGATGTACATGATGGACTGAAGCAGACAGTATCTCACACTGCTCTGAACTTACACTGTATCAATATTTTATTTCTCAATTGATGAGGACACAAAAGCTCTCATTGAAGACTGCCCTACAGATCTTATGAGCTATGAGGAAGGAGCAGGGAAATGGGACTGACCGGTTTCTGATTGTTTTATATTTTAAGCACATAATGGAGATTTGGATACAGAAATCACTGGAGAAGTTCAGCAGGTCTGGCAGCATCTGTAGGAGATTCAAGTCTGGTGACCATTCATCAGTATAATAAAATGTGAGGCTGGATGAACACAGCAGGCCAAGCAGCATCTCAGGAGCACAAAAGCTGACGTTTCGGGCCTAGACCCTTCATGCCTCTCTGATGAAGGGTCTAGGCCCGAAACGTCAGCTTTTGTGCCTCTCTGATGAAGGGTCTAGGCCCGAAACGTCAGCTTTTGTGCTCCTGAGATGCTGCTTGGCCTGCTGTGTTCATCCAGCCTCGCATTTTATTATCTTGAAATTCTCCAGCATCTGCAGTTCCCATTATCTCTGACCATTCATCAGTTTCTGTTTTCATTTCAGATGTCCAGCATCTGCAGTTCTTTCTTTTATTTCCAGTAGCAGTGCTGGGGTCATGGAGCTAGCTATACTGGCTGTTCACAGTCATAGAGTCATACAGCATGGAAACAGACCCTTCAGACCAACCAGTCCATGCTGACTATAATACCAAACTAAAATAGTCCCTGCCTGCTGCTGGCCCATCTCCCTCCATGTACTTCTATTCATGTACTTTCCCAGGCTACAAGTTTTGCTTCTATGAAAGAGATCATTCAGCATACACCATCCCTTTCGGAAAGCTATCCAATGAAGCCCAGTTCCCAACTATTAACACACAATTTTCGTACCATCAAATATTCATTCAAGTTCTTTTTGAAAGTTCCCACCGAGTATTCTTCCACAATTCCTTTGAGCAACATAAGTGCAGATCATATAGAAGCCACATCATGAGAACCTCATTACAGTTGAGGTTCAAACATGGGTAAAGTGTCTGAATTCCTAATGTGAGATGAGAATGACTGCCCGTGACATAATGGCTGCATTGGACTGAGTGAAGTATCAAAACAGCCCTATTAAATCTGGAGTCAATAGGAATTAGGGGGGAAAACTGTCCATTGTCTGGAGTCAGGCTGAGCACATAGGAAGACGGTTGTGGTTGTTGGAGGTCAGTCAGCTTAGCAGGAGTTTCTCAGCTGCTTCATAGTGTCACACAGCATGGAACAGACCCATCAGTCCAAGAAAGCCATGCCAAACATAATCTCAAACTGAGCTAGTACTCCCTGCCAGCTTCTGGCCTATATCCTATTCACGTATTTCTCCAAATGTCTTTTAGATGTTGTAATTGTGCGCACATCCACACTTCCTTAGTAAGTTCATTCCACATGCAAAGCATCCTCTGTGTAAAAAAATTGTCCCTTGTGTCTTTTTTTTAATCTCTCTCCTCTAACCTTCAAACTGTGTCCCCTTGTCTTGAAATCACTCATATGAGGGAAAAAACACCTGTCATTCACTCTATCTATGCCCCCCATAATTTCATAAACTTCTACAGGTGTGCATGCTGGAATGGATAGAGATAGAGGAAGCTGATGTGCTGAAAATTTTGTCAAACATTAAGATTGACAAGTCGCCAGGCCCGGAACAGATTTGTCCTCGGCTGCTTTTGGAAGCGAGAAATGCAATTGCTTCGCCACTTGCGAAGATCTTTGCATCCTCGCTCTCCACTGGAGTCGTACCTGAGGACTGGAGAGAGGCAAATGTAATTCCTCTCTTCAAGAAAGGAAATAGAGAAATCCCTGGCAATTACAGACCAGTAAGTCTCACGTCTGTCGTCTGCAAGGTGTTAGAAAGGATTCTGAGGGATAGGATTTATGACCATCTGGAAGAGCATGGCTTGATTAAATGCAGTCAACACGGCTTTGAGGGGGGCAAGTCATGCCTCACAAACCTTAGAGTTCTTTGAGGATGTGACTAGAAAAGTTGATGAGGGTCGAGCTGTTGATGTGGTGTATATGGACTTCAGCAAGGCATTTGATAAGGTTCCCCATGGTAGGCTCATTCAGGTCAGGAGGAATGGGATACAGAATTGGCTGGCCAACAGAAGACAGCGAGTGGTAGTAGAAGGAAAATATTCTGCCTGGAAGTCAGTGGTGAGTGGTGTTCCACAGGGCTCTGTCCTTGGGCCTCTACTGTTTGTAATTTTTATTAATGACTTGGATGAGGGGATTGAAGGATGGGTCAGCAAGTTTGCAGATGACACGAAGGTTGGAGGTCTCGTTGACAGTATAGAGGGCTGTTGTAGGCTGCAGCGGGACAGTGACAGGATGCAGAGATGGGCTGAGAGGTAGCAGATGGAGTTCAACCTGGATAAATGCGAGGTGATGCATTTTGGAAGGTCGAATTTGAAAGCTGAGTACAGGATTAAGGATAGGATTCTTGGCAGTGTGGACGAACAGAGGGATCTTGGTGTGCAGATACATAGATCCCTTAAAATGGCCACCTATGTGGACAGGGTTGTCAAGAAAGCATATGATGTTTTGGCTTTCATTAGCAGGGGGATTGAGTTTAAGAGTCGTGAGATCTTGTTGCAGCTCTATAAAACTTTGGTTAGACCGCACTTGGAATACTGCATCCAGTTCTGGGCGCCCTATTATAGGAAAGATGTGGATGCTTTGGAGAGGGTTCAGAGGAGGTTTACCAGGATGCTGCCTGGACTGGAGGGCTTATCTTATGAAGAGAGGTTGACTGAGTTCAGACTTTTTTCATTGGAGAAAAGGAGGAGGAGAGGGGACCTAATTGAGGTATACAAGATAATGAGAGGCATAGATAGAGTTGATAGCCAGAGACTATTTCCCAGGGCAGAAATGGCTAACACGAGGGGTCATAGTTTTAAGTTGGTTGGAGGAAAGTATAGAGGGGATGTCAGAGGCGGGTTCTTTACACAGAGAGTTGTGAGACCATGGAATGCATTGCCAGCAGCAGTTGTGGAAGCACGGTCATTGGGGACATTTAAGAGACTGCTGGACATGCATATGGTCACAGAAATTTGAGGGTGCATACATGAGGATCAATGGTCGGCACAACATCGTGGGCTGAAGGGCCTGTTCTGTGTTGTACTGTTCTATGTAGGTCACCTCTCAACCACCTGTGCTCCAGTGGAAAAACATCCCAGCCTATCCAGCCTTTCTTTATAACTCAAACATCCGATATCCAGCAACATCGCGGTAAATCTCTACTGAACCCTCTGCAACTCAATAATATCTTTCCTATAATTGGGTGACCAGAATTGGACATATCAAAAAGTCACAAGTGGGGATGTTTACCACTCACTGCACAACGTTCAGTACCATAAGTTCTCAGATAATGTCCAAATGTAGCAACATCTGGCCAATATTCAGGCTTGAGCTGAAAACTGGCAACTAACATTTGCGCCACACAAATTCCAGACAATGACCCTCTACAGTACAGACACTTTCACCACTGACTCTTGATATTCAACAGCATCACCAACGCAATCACCCGTTAACAACACCTTGGAGGCTACCAGTGATCAGAAACTGAACTGGAGTCATCATATAAATACTGTTGTTGTAAAAACATGGTTCAGTACACCTAGCATCTGACAAGTAACTCACCTCCAGACTCACCAAACCCTGTACACCATCGACAAGGCACAAGGCAGGAATGTGATGGAATACTCCCCACTTGCCTGGATGAGTGCAGCCCCAACAACACTCAAGTCACCTGATATCACCCAGGATGAAAAAAAAGAGTAGCCTGTGGAATTCACATCCACAAACATTTACTCCCACCACTACTGGCATTCAACAACAAGTTATCTACAAGAAATTCATCAAAAGATCTTTACAAGCACCTTCAAAACCCATGTCTACTATCATCTAGAAGTATAAGAGCGGCAGATTCATAGGAAGTCCACAACCTCAAGGTCTCCCCCCAAGCCACTCACCATCCTGGCTTGGAAACATACTTCTGTTCCTTCACTGTCATTGAGTCATAATATTGGAATTCTCTCCCTAACGACATGGTGCATCTGCTTACAGTATGTGGACTTCAGCAGTCCAAGGCGGCAGTTCAGCACCATCTTCCCCAGGGCAACTAGGCATGTGTAATAAATGGTGGCCCAGCAAGGGACGTCCACTATTGGAATTACAAAACAACAGATGGGCTACGGAAAGCAAAGCTGACTCACACCTCCTCACCTGGTCATACTATTAGGTCAGTATTAAGCCACAAAAGCTTTGTTTAGGGATTGCAACAATAAGCTCCATCACAGAGCGCACTTCATTTTGGAATTTCACATGATCACACATGCACCATCACATGCAAATCTCCTTTCTTCCAGGAAATGAATTGCTAGCAAGATGAAGTCAAGTGTAAAACCATAAATAAATCGGTTTCTTTTGTAATAAAGAAACAAGGAGAAATTGTTCTCAATGAAATTCAATCTAGTTCACATGACTCCAGGGTCTTCCTGTTCATAAACATGCAGAGGGCGAAATTCTGGACAAGTGTACCAAAACGTCGGCCAGAATCTTTAACAGGGAAAGTTGGGAATAAATTATTCAAACAAAGTTAGTACTTGGGTTAAGAAGTTCCGTCTGTTAGAACACAAGTTTGATACTCAATTGACAAATTCATATAGTAATCAGATGAACTATTGTACAAAAACATTGGGAGTTGATTAGCTTAAGCAGAGTGGATCATGCAGAGGCTGCACGAGAACCAAAGGGTGAGGTGGATGTTTTCATAGAAATAATTGTATCATGCTAATTTTGTTATCCTGGCTGGGGAAAATGGAGGAAATTCACTGAGCGACTGTACCAAACCTGACCTGGGGAATGCTCAATTTGAACTAGGGTTAACATGCATGGAAACACAGTTGTTATGATGCAGGAGGCCATTCAGCCCATTGTGTTTGCAGTGGTTCTAAGCATTTTAACTTAGTGCCAATATCCTACCTTTTTCCACACTGTTGTCCCTATTTATTAATGATCTCTTGAACGCTTCGACTGAATCCACCTCCACCAATCTATCAGGCAATGCATTCCAGATGCTAACTACTTATCACATGAATTTTTTTTTTACCCCCCTCTCACCTTGCATTTTCTGCTTTTGCAAAAGACATTCTAGTCTGTGCTTTCTGGTTCTTAATCCTTTTGTGAGCAGGTACAGTTTCTCCCTCACTATCTAGACGTTGCACAATTTTGAAAACTTGGTTCAGATTTCCTCTTAGCTTTCTCTTCTTCAAGAATTGTGTTAACTCCTCGTAAAGTCATCATTAGAGTTGCTCCTCCCTGGAACCATTCTTTAGACCTCTTCTGCACTCTCGCCAACATGTTCACATCTTACCTAAACTATGGTGCCCAGAACAATTTTTAAAAAGATTTATTCACAGGATGGGGGCATCACTAGCTAGAGGAACATTTATTGACCATCCCGATTTGCGCAGAGGGCAGTTAAGGGTCAGTCACATTGCTGTGGGTCTGGGGTCACATGTATCCCAGACCAGGTAGGGATAGCAGTTTCCTTCTCTAAATGACATTAGTGAACTAGAAGAATTTTTCCAACAACCAACAATGGATTTGTGGTCATCATTAGGTTATTAGAAGTGTACACAATAATTCAGTTGAGCCAGTAGCTTTGATGTCATTCTTAATGAAGACTAGAATATCATTAAGCCACACAAACAACCCATAATATCATATTTCTTAAAATGCTGTCTACCTATCCTTCCACCTTTAATGAATTGTGCCCATACACAGCCCAATTCCAATTTATTATCCCTTAGAATAAGGAGTGCAATGATTTTATAATGAAACTTTACTACTTTTGCTACAATGAAGTGACATATTTTTCACAATATATTCAACCATCTTCAGTGGAGCACACATAAGATACTCGGCTGAGCAACATCCAAATTCAAAATAGGTTTTAGTAAATGCCAGAAGTAACCACAAAGGACACATACATCAAAGTACAGATGAGAGCAGTACTTTGACCAATCCAGTACATTCACAAGCAGAAAATCTATAGCCCTTCTCCACAACAGCAACCGACTACCCTCGAATCATTAAGAGTTTTTGATCCCTTTGCGATAACTTCAATTAATAGGCAAAATAAGCTATAATTTTTAGTTAATGGCAAACAGAATAATTTTTCTCTAATTATATAGAATTTAGAACTCACCCGGCTGGTCTATGCTGTTATGCGTGCTCAGACAAGACTCCTCCCATCTTATTTCATCTATCAGCATATCAGTAATTATAAACATAGATGGAAATGTTAATGCCTGCAGTGAAATAATTTGGTATTACAACAAAGCAGAAATGCAGCAATCCTGAGTTTACAGATCATTTTCCTACTTGAGGTTGCTAAGTGGCTCTATTTTAAGAGGATCTGTAGTGTCATAGATATAGCAGGTACAAGTTACTGGACTTTAGCGCAGCTTTCCTGATGACTCTATTATCGTTCAACCTCCCTAAGCTCTATCATTAGGACAATGAAAATAGTGGAAACAAGCAATAGTGAATAGGTTGCCCATTCTGCAATCCATTCTTAAATCACTCAATGGCTTATCCCCTTCCTAATTATGGAAGCATCTCAAACCCTATTAACTTTCTAAGATCCCCACATTTCTCCAAATCTCTCATGCATCCTTGAGTTCTGTTAGTCCATTGGTAGCCCACATTTAGCTGCCTAGGTCAATATTTCTGCAATTTCCGATCTAAATTTCTCCTCCAAGATACTTTTTAAATCCTACCCTTTGATCAATCTTTTGGTCATCTGTCTCTACACCTCTTTATTATGTCAAATTTTGCTGTATCATGGTGAAAACTTGTTTGATAATACTCTTACTAAAACATTCCAAAATGCTTTACATCTGAAAGGTGTCACACTCATGTCACAATTCCGCAAACACCTGGAGGTACTGACATTTTTTGCTTTAAATATAAAATACCAACATGGCAAAAGAACAACTAATGTCTGAACATGCTTCCAGAAAGATCCTAAAATGTAAATGTCTGTGGGTGGGATTCTGTCCATGTTTGGGCATTCCAAGACAAAATTCAGCTGCAGAATTAATTTGGTTGATTGTTTACAGACTTATTCAAAACTCAAAATCAATGGACTTCCAGGTTTAACTGTTTCCAAGCTGGGTACTTAACCACCGACAAGCTGGTATAAATATGAATAACACATCCATTTATATTCATTTTATATTAATTCCTATTCTACAAGGGAGTGAATACCCCAACCTACATCATTTTTTTCTCCTCAGAAGACAAATTACAAGACACAACAAAATAACAACGAGACCATACACAGACTACAGACTAAAACACAAGTAACAGAAAAATAATTCAATACCATAAACATTCTTTGCCAAAAGTAATGTTTGATCCATTATTCCAAACCATTTTTACTTGTGCTGGAAAGAAAATCAATTTGAAACATTGTTACTTTGCATCATGTGGATTGTTGGCACTTATGCCCTTCAACTTTTGTGAGCTACATTCCTTGCAAACAGAATCCACTTCAAAACTGGAAAAAGTTCCACATGCGATATATTTACAAGTTGCTAAATAGCAGTCCCAATGTAAATGCCAAACTCTCAGATGTTGGGCTGAGAAATCTCAATTCCAGAAATTTGCTCAGATTTGCTTCCTCTGCATGGAACCTGAAATATCTCCAATACTTGGGATCAACATATTCTTAACCTGACTGCCTCCAAGCCTGACAAATCAGATACTGTAGCAAGTGACTGGCTGCTAACATGTGCATGGTTCCGATACCAGTGGGACATGCCATGTGCTTCTTGCACAGCATCAGGACAAGTTATCTGATCTAGTATGACTCACTATTCATGTTTATTGCTGTCGGTGGGTGTACTTAGTTTAGCAAACCAATTTTACAAGTGATACTTTTTGCTTAGTAATAGCAAACCTATCTCCATGACTCTGGCGCAATGGAGAGAGTGTTGGACTTCTAAGGCAATGGTCAGGCGTTCACATCATATCAGAGTTGAGGGCCCCCTTGTGGCACTGAGGTAGAGTCCCTGCTGATGGACCAAAAGACCCAGGTTCAAGATCACCTGCTCTAGAGTTGTGTAACAATATCTCTGAACAGGCTAATTAGAAAAAAAGGTTAAATTAAAAGAAAGGAAGTGATAGAGGATGATGCCAAACAGCACTGATGCAAGAATACAACCCCGCTTTACTTTACAAATAAACCAAAGAACAGCAGATGCGGGAAATCAGAAACAAAAATCACTGGAAAAGCTCAGCAGTTTCTGGGAGTATCGTGGAGAGAAAGCAGAGTTAATGTTTCAGGTGCAGTAACCCTTCTCCAGTATTTTTTCCAGATGCTGCCAGCCTTGCCAGTAATTTCGACTTTTGTTCCTGATTTACTTCACTTTGCACTGAGAAGCATTCTGCTGTTACTCTGTCAAAGAAGATTTTTCCTTTCATTTCACAGTGAAAACATCCATGATCTAGAGTGGTTCAACTTGACTAATACATGATTCATATTAATGAAAGGACATATTGGAATTTCTTTTTAGCCAAGTCATTTATTGGAAACCACATGGCTCCAGATAATTGTTGGTCTTGGTCGCTTGAACTCATTTCAAGGAAAATGGTTTTGGGACTGGGCTTCATGGTTGTCTGTTTGGACAAAGTATGTAGGCTTACAGTTTCTTTTTGGATTTTTAACTGAAGAAAAATATGCCATAGAACAATCAGGTCCTGTTTCTGAAAAACATGTTTAGGCTCAAGGTAAAATTCAATTGCTGTCTTGGAAGAGCGACTGAAATAACTTCTCAATATTGGCTTTTCCTGAACAAGTTGCCTCCCAAGACAACTGTGCATTATTCGTCCAGTCACTAATATGCAAGAACACCAGACTGACAGACTTTGGAACATTCTACACCTTGTCCCTTTTGTCTTTAAGAATAACCATCATGAACTCATGATTTACAGTAGCACCCTCTCCAGAGGATCACAGGGTTCTTGGTGTGTATGCTCACAGGTCACTTAAGGTATCAGGACAGGTGGATAAAGTGATTAAGAAAATATATAGTCCAGTTTTCTGTATTAGTCTAGGCATAGAGTTTAAGAGCAGAAAGTTAATGCTGGAACTGTAAAAAAAACATTGATTCAGCCACAGCTAGAATATTATACGTAGTTCTGGAATCTGTTCTCGGAGATGTGTGATAGCACTGCAAAGGAGATTTGCCTTTAGCTGTCTGGGCTGGAGAGTTTCAGTTATGGAGAGAGATTGGACAGACTGGGGTTGTTTTCCCTCAGATCAGGGGAGACAGAGGGGACAAATTTAAGTTAAGGAGCAGGCAGTTTAGAAAAACTTTGTCATGTGGAGGGTGGTGGAATCTGTTATTTGCTGCCTCTAAGGGTGATAGAGGCAGACACACATAATACTTTAAAAGCATTTAGATGCGCATTTGGCATGTCAAGGCCAACAGATATATGGGCCAAGAGTTGGAAAGTGGATTAGAATAGTTAGATGGTTGTTTTTGACTGGTGCTGATGCAATGGGCCAAAGGGCCTTTTTCTGCACTGCAGATCTCTATGATTCTATGACTACGGGCCAGAAAGTGTTTTTGCCTTTATAAAGTGAATCTCTGCAAAAAGTTTTTATTAAAAATCTGTTACTTCCCATTTTTGCAGAAGGGAGTTTATTCCAGGCTGTTTATAAAAAGAAATAAGTCAAATTGCAAGATGTGCGTGTTATCCCACCCTGCATTTTCATTGAACTGGTTTTTGTCATAATAAAAGTTACTAAGTTTGTGTTTAAACAAATTCAGGACATGGGATTTTTTTTCATTCAAGGTTTAATATAGAAAAATCATACAACCCTGCTGTAAGTTGTTATATACATAAAATGACTGACTTTTGAAGTGGTCAACAATTGAAGCAGGCCAACAATTATACTGAAGCATGCTCACCACATTCTATATAGCAAGCAGAAATAGGCAATGTATGTTGACCTCATCAGTTATACTAACTTTCAGGTGCAACATAACAGCACTATTTTCAGTGTGCAGCTGCTCCCAATTCCACAACAATCTGGCTTACAGCCACATGCTGTCAAAACTATTGCAAAAGTGCAGCTCTAGTCTAGTAAAGATTCAGAAGGAACAATGTGTTGTGGTGGCTGATTATAGTAAAAAAAGAACTAGCTGAAAGAAGTGGTGTGCAATGAAAATGTCAGCTCCAAGTTAAAGAGCTGGGAACCATTAAACACTCCAGGAGATGGAAGTTGAATTTCATAATGGAACAATGTTACTTCACCTCAACAAAGACAGAATTGTGCAGCGTACCAAAGTGAAAGAGAACAACATTTTTGGCATCACATTGAAAACTATCAATTACCAGCCTTTTTCCCTGAGATGGGCCAAGATATAAACAAAATCAGAAAATAAAAATGGATTGTGACCACTATTCATTCCAGTAAAAGAAATACTAATTTTTCAAGTCAACATCGCACATTCACTTGTGTTGCACTGCACTACTGGGCCATGAGAATAGATTTTAAAAATAATTTCACACAAAATGGTCTGGTTGCTAATGTGTCAAGTTAATGTGAAAAGTTAAAATAAAGTTCTACTTTGTACGATATTTAAACTTCATCTTAATATTGTTTTTTCATGCAAATCGCTGAATCATTAACCTGTCCAAAGATATGTGCTTCAGAGTTGATGTAGCAAAGATGCACCAGACTGATTCAATTAGATCATTGTAGGTAGTGTTAGTGTATAGAATAACAAAAACAGAACTGCTCTAAGGAATGGTCACCAGACCCAAAACATTAACTCTGATTTTTTTCTTCACATCTGCTGCTGGACCGGCTGAGCTTTTCCTTGATTTAGAGGTATCTGCAGTTCTTTCGATTTTACCACGTCTACTTAGTTAGGTCTGCTCCATATCCCTGATACTCTTAGCCAATAAAAATCTATTAATTATAGTCATCAAAATTATCCATCAGTATCCACAGCCTTTTGTGGAGTAAGTTCCCGTTTCTCACAAGCATTCATGACAAAATGAATTTGAGGAAGTCTGACAGAGGAATAAAATTCACTTTCAAAGCCTCTGGACATACTTGACTTATTAGAAATTGCAACATAGAAGTAGGTCATTTGTCCTAGCTACAGCAATGCCAATATCTACCATCTGCTGCTACTTGTAGCTACTCCTACCAGGAGATCTGCTCTCACTGCAGGTCCTCTGTCTTGCACCACCCTTGCATATCTACGATAACAAGGTGTAGATCTGGATGAACACAGCAGGCCAAACAGCATCAGAGGAGCAGGAAGGCTGACGTTTCAGGCCTAGACCCTTCTTGCATATCTACTGTAGCTTGTGTGTGGCTGCTCCATGTTGTAACCAACTAAGCATACATCAATCCAGAATCTCAGAACTGTTATGGTGCAGAAGCAGGCAATTCGATTAATCTTTCACCTGTCCTCCACTTTGGCCTCTAAAAGAAATCTCTGTAGCTCAGTTACAAGGCACAAATCAAGAATGTTATTTATCCCATTGTCCCTTGTCCCATTTGCCAACATTTGGCCCACATCCCAGTGAACGTTTCCTATTCATGCTGCCATTCAGATACCTTTTAAATATTGTAACTGTACCTCCTTCCACCACTTCCTGTGGCAACTGATTCCATACATGCACCACTGACTGCGAGACGAAGTTACTGTTCAGGTCCTTTTTACATTTTTGCCCTCTCACTTAAACCTACGTCCTTTTGTTTTGGACTCCACTACTCTAGGAAAAAGATTTTGGCTATTCACTCTATCCATGGCTCTCATGACTTTATAAACCTCTATCAGGTCAACCCCCAGCCTCTGATGATCTGGGGAAAAAATCTAAAAGGCCTTAAAACCTTAATCTTAAAGCCTTTTGAACCTCATCATATTAACTGAAACATATAGGAATCCGAGGCGGTTCAACAGGGTGGATGCTAAGAGGGTGTTCTCCCCTCATGAAGGAAGCTAAGGAATCCCCATTTAAGATGGAGATAAGGCTGGATCCCCAAAAATGCAAGGCTGAGTTAGACAGATTTTTGATCTCGAAGGGAATTAAGAGTTGTGGAATGCAGGCAGGAAATTACAATTATAGCTACAATCATGACAGCCATGATCTTGTCAAATGGCAGAGAAGGTTTGAGGAGTCAAAGGGTGTACTCCTACTCCTGTACCTTATGATCTATGAGACACAAGATGGTAAAAAGCAATTACATGCGATTGCTGCCAAGTACTTTAATTATCTTTCAGCAAGACCTGTACTTTGGATGCACAATTTATACGTGTACATAAAATGATGGCAATAATTACACGTCTGACGCTCAGATGATTAAGTAATACCTAATTTCTTCCCTAACCCCTCTGAATTCTGTATTATTCAACGGGACTGATAGTTGATCTCAGATGAAGAAAAAGCACAGAGGTTGCGACAACAGAAGCAAGCTACCTTACACGGAGGCATAGTAGAAGGAAAAATGTCAAAATTCCAAGCGAGGATGAGGTGGGGGCGAGAGAGAGTGGGGAGGTAGGGAACAATGTAAGAGTGAGTGAGAGAGAGAAACACAGAGTGTGTGCGTACTTGCCTGCATTTGTGTGAGTCACAGGGGTGAGAGGGAGACAGAGAAACGGTGGAGACATCAATGTCTGATTGCCAGGGGTTTCAGAGATGAGCAACCAATGGAACTGAATCCCAGGAAAGGGTCAATACCTTCAGCAGAGACAAAAATTGGCAGAGGAGAAGGAGAAAAAAAAAAATCTTTTATCCAGCTGGTGCGCTGAGAAATCTAGAAAGCAAGAAAAGCTCGTGAAGTGAAGTGTCAGTCTTTCAATTAGATACATTGACAAAGAGGAGTAGAGACAGTTGAATTGAACAGCAGAATTACTAAAATATTTCACTAACTCTGTGGAGGATTTCTGCATTTTGTTTTGCTCTACCCCAAGATGTGTTTGACATGCCCTAACACGTTTGACAGGCATTCAGCACAGCGTGCCATCAGCTCTTTTCAGTGATCATAAAGTATGAGTGTCATGGTCAAGACAAGAATGTGTCTGTCCATTTTTATTTTGCTCTAGCAGGTTTGCTTCTGTTCTTGTGGACAGGTGAAAAAGGGAGATGACGACCCCATGAGCGAATGTACGTGGGTTATATATGCATTACTCAGCTACTGAAATGTAACCTGTAAAATGGCGAGTTTCTTCTCTGAACGTAACTACGTAATGGATGTGGAGGATGAAGCTATGGCCCAATTTATTTTACTATTTTTATTTGAAAAAACAGTGCACACTGATTTCTGGTGAAACAGAATATTCAGTTTAGTGCTACAACACAGAAGCAGCTTCGGCACCTTATTGTTACATTGGTTCAGTGGTGGAAATACAACACTTCTGACTGTGGTACTGGATTATAAAGAACAGAAGGTGTCAAGGTTTGATGTTTGGCTTTGGTGGATTTTATTTTAACTTCACGTGAGACATGGGTGTCACTAGCTGGGCAAGTATTTATTGCCCAACCTTAGTTGGCCTTCAGTAATTAATTTTGGTGAGTTGTACTCTGAAACCTCTTATTGGAGATGGTCATTGCATGAAATTTGTGGTGTGAATGTTACTTAACACTTTCTAGCCCAAGCCTGGATATTGTGCAGATCATGCTGCACTTCGTCAAGGACTACTTTAGCATTTGAGGAGTTGGGAATAGTCTGAACATTGTGCAACTGATCATTGGCGATCATCCCCACTTCTGACCTTATGACAGAGGGCACATCATTCAGAAGCAGGTGAAGGTGGTTCACCCTAGGATACTACCCTGAGGAACTCCTGCAGAGATGCCCTGGAGCTGAAATGACAGACTTCCAACAAGCACATCCATCTTTCTACGTGCCGGATATGACTCCAACCAATGGACAGCCTTCCCCTGATTCCATTGATTCTGGTTTTGCTTGGCATCCCTGATGGCACACTTTGTCAAATGTGACCCTAATGTCAAGGGCCTTTACTCTCACCTCACCACTGGAATTTAGATCTTTTATCCATGTTTGAATAAAGGCTGTTAAGGAGATCAGGGGTTCAGCAGCCCCAAATGGGTGCCAGTGAGCAGGTTAGGGCTGAGTAGGTTCTGCTTGGCAGCACTGTTTATAACACCTTCCATCAGGCAGGTCCCAGTAAAGGGTAGGAGGAAGAGTCCGACAAATAGATGCAGTTACTTTTAATTGGGGGGGGGAGACAAGATACATCCTCTAAATCACGTGTGCTGAAAGTGGGGTTCAGTAGCCTAAATGGTGCTGCACACTAAAATTTGTTGATTTTAAAGTGCTCAGCCTTGCTTTCAAATCCTTCCTCCACACATCTGTCGTTGCCTCCAGCCCCATCACCGGTGATATCTGACAACATCTAATTCTGGCCTAGAGTTACCCCCCATTTTAATGGCTCCATTATTTCTGGCCATGCTTTAAAAAGTTAAGCCCGAAGATCTTGAACTGACACACTACAACTTGCTCAGTCACTTTCTCCTGTAAAGGAAGCCCTTAAGTACCAAGCTTTTAGTCATGTATTTAATAACTCCTTACATGGTTTAGTGTCATACTTTGTTTTATAGTGCCCTTGCAAAGCTTTGAAGTTTTTTAAAAAATTATATTCGTGTATCTTTATAGGTTCCAGTTCTTTCATAGTGGCTGGGTCAAAATCCTAGACGTTACTTCTTAATAGCCCTGCAGATGTTCCTATATCACATGGATTACAGTGATTGAAGAAGTAGTGCATCACCAGCTTGCGAATGGTTACATATGCTGGCATTGCCAGTGATATTAGATCACATGAACAAACAGAAAACACTGGAAAAGACACTTTTTGTTGAAGCTTTTCATCTGGCACTTAACAAGACAAGTAAAGGAAACACACTTTGGCATTTCTTGGAAATTGTCCTAAGGAATGCAAGATGAAAAGTTTCAACGAAACAAACAATACTGAAATTGTATGCTAGCAAACAACTATTTGAAAACAAAAAATAAGGTTTTTTTTAATGTAATGACATATACAGAATATTCAAATTAAGAAAGATACTCATCCAGATCAGCATTTCATTGACAGCACCTGATTTTAGGACTTCACAAAAGGTAATGAACTTTTTAATTCATTTGTGGTGTGTGGGAGTTGCTGGCTGGGCCAGCATTTATTGCCTGTCCCTAGTTACCCTTGAGAAGGTGGTGGTGAGCTGCCTTCTTTGACTACTGTTGGCCACCTAGTGGATTGACTGAAACGCCATTCCGGAGGGAACTGCAGGATTTTGGCCCAGCTATAGTGAATGAACAGTGACATACTTCTTAAAGTCAGGATGGTGAGTGGTTTGAAGGGGAACTTGCAGTGAGTGGTGTCCATCGAGCATCAGTGGTGGAGCGAGTGGATGTAGTGCCAATCAAGCAGTTTACACAATGTATATAGAAAAAACAACAGGCATTAATAGTACAAAAACGGTTTATTTCTGCTTTCAAGCGGCGTTCTCATCTAGAGAAAGGAAACGTAATCTGCTCCATATCTCTTCCATATATGATACCTACAGATAGATTTCCCTTCCACACTAATTCTTTCCCTCTATCCCCTTGTTCTCCTGGTAACCAGAGAAATCCCTTGTTCTCCTGGTAACCAGATTTTTACACTACTGACAGGCCAGACAGAACCAACGAAAGATATCATCTTCAACGGTGTAGCATTCCAAAGGCACTACATGGAAATACCAGTCCAGATCCTGCACTTATGCCTTGGAGGCAAGTGTGGTGCCATTAAGCCATGACTGACATTTTTACTGAATTAACTGTATAACATAAGGAACTGATACCAAGTTACGGGACAGAGAATTATGGAGGTGACTGATGATTAGGTCAAACAGCTCGACGTTTAGATTAGATTCCCTACAGTGTGGGAGCAGGCCCCTCGGCCCAACAAGTCCACACTGCCCCTTGCAGCATCCCATCCAGACCCATCCCCGTATAACCCACACACCCTTAAACACTACGAGCAATTTAGCATGGCTAATCCACCTAGTCTGCACATCTTTGGACTGTGGGAGGAAACCGGAGCACCCAGAGGAAACCCACGCAGACATGGGGAGAATGTGCAAACTCCGCACAGATAGTTGCCCGAGGCTGGAATCGAACCCAGGTCCCTGGCACCGTGAGGCTGCAGTGCTAACCACTGAACCACTGTGCCACCCTAAAGAGGTTGAAGTGGTTTTAAGTCTGGAAAGTAGGGTCAAGGTGACTAAAAGCCCTGTCAATGTTAGTGGGATGAAAGAGGGCACAACAAATTCAATGTAATGAGCCAAAAGGCTTAATTTTATGCCAGAAAAAAGGTTTTAGAGGTGGGCAGATTAAGGCCTCACCTGTGGCTGCTAATGATACAAATATCTCAGCAAGGGGCCCAGGAATCACTTCCGTAGCTTCCCACAAAATTCCACAGTATACCTGATCAGGTCTTGGGGATTTATTCACCTTACTGCATTTTAAGACATCCAGCACCACCTCCTGAGTAATATGGACACATTCCAAGACATCACTATTTATTTCCCCAAGTTATGTAGCTTCCACATCCTTCTCCACAATAAACACTGGCACAAAATACTCATTTAGTATCTCACCCATTTCCAGCAGTTTGACACATAAGTGGCTTTACTGATCTGTAAGGTTCTCAATTCTCTCCTTCGAAACTCTTTCATCCCTAATATATTTGTAGAATGCCTTTGGATTCTTCTTAACCCTACTTGCGAAAGCTATCTCATGTCCCCTTTTTGCCCTCCTGATCTCCCTCTTAAGTATACTTCTACTGCTTCTTTACCCTTCAATGGAAACATTTGATTCCTGCTGTCCATACTGACATATGCTTCTTTCTTTTTGTTAACTAGAACCTCAATTTCTTCAGTCATCCAGCGTTCCCTACACCTAGCAGCCTTACCCTTCACCCTAATAGGGACATACAGTCTCTGGACTCTTGTTATCTCATTTCTGAAGGTTTTCCATTTTCCAACTGTCCCTTTACCTGCAAATATCTGCCCTCCAAGCAATTTTTGGAAGTTCTTGCCCAATACCATCAAAATTGGCCTTCCTCCAATTTAAAACTTTTAGATCAGGTTTATTCTTTTCCATCATGATTTTTGGTCACTGGACCCAAAGTGCTGACACCTGTCACTTGTCCTGCTTTATTTTCCAAGAGATGGTCAAGTCAAGTTCTCTCACAGGTACATTCATATATGGAATAAGAAAATTTTCTTGTACACATTTAACAAATTCCTCTCCATCCAAGCCTTTAACACAATGGCAGTCCCAGTCTATGTTTGGACACTTAAATTCCCCTACCATTTCAATCCTATTATTCTCACATAACTGGAGACCACCTTAAAAATTTCCTGCTGACTGTTGGGGAGTCTACAGTATGATCCCAACATAGGTGATCATCCCTTTCTCATTTCTCAGTTCCACCTAAATAACTTCACTGGACATACTCTCTGGAATTTCCGAAGTACAGCTGTAACCTTATTTACAACCAAAAACGCCACTCCCCCTCTTCTCTGGAACCCCTTTTCTATCCTTCCTATAGCATCTATACCCTGAAACATTAAACTGCCAGTCCTGTCCGTCTCTTGAGCCACATCTCTGTAAGGGCAGTGGTATCTAAGTCTCATGTTCCCAACTATGCCCTGAGCTCATCTACCTAACTGTTAGGCCTCTTGTGTTGAAATAAATGCATTATAATTTATCAACCCTACCTCATTCTCTACTTTGTTCCTGCCTGCCTTGACTGTTTGACTTTGCTCCTATCCCCAACTGCACCAGCCTCAGACTAATCGCTTTACTCTCAATCTCTGCTCCCCACCGTCCCCAAGTCTCGCTAGTTTAAGTTATCCCCAGTACTTCTAGCAACTCTCCCCACCAGTGAATTAGTCCTGTACCAATTCAGGTGCAACCCATCCTTACTATACAGGCCAATTCTACCCCAAGAGATTCCAATAGTTCAAAAATATGAATCCTTCTCCTCTGCAGCAATTCCTCAGCCATGCATTCATCTGCTCTATCCTCCTATTCCTACTCTCATTCGCATGTGGCACCGGGAGTAATCTGGATATTACTATCCTTGAAGAGCTACTTTTTAACCTCCTGCCGAATTTGCTAAATTCTCTCCTCAGAACCTCAACCTCAGCTCTTCCGAGGTCGTTGGTTCCAACGTGTACTAAAACCTCCTGCTAGTCCGTATCCCCTCTGAGAATATTCTGCACCATCTCTGAGACATCTTTGACCCTCACACCAGGGAGGCAACACCACTCTGGTGGTGGTTCTGCGGAAGGTTTGCTTGACCCGAAACGTTAATTTTGATTTCTCTCCACAGATGCTGCCAGATCTGAACTTTTCCAGCAATTTCCATTTTTGTTTCTGATTTACAGCATCCACAGTTCTTTCAGTTTTTACCCCATTCTGATGTTTTGTTGTTGGTCGCAGAAAAGTCTGTCTGTGCCTCAAACTAGAGTCTTCCCTATCACAATCGATTACATGGAACCTGATGTACCCCTCATGACAGTCTCTGCAACATACCTGACAAGGACTGCAGAATTTAGTGTGACGGGGTTCACTCCTGTGATTTGCCAAAAGGAAATTTTAGTTGAGCCAAACGGTCTGCATGAATTATGACACAACATTCAGCATTGCCTGCATCAACAGCACTGTTCAAGAGCACAGGCTAAAGGAAAGGCTAGAGAGTTAAATAGTTAAGTGCCAACTCAGGACAGCCTACATCATCTAACAGGACCACATGTTTAATGTTTTACAGAAACAGCATGACTCAAAGGAAGCAGACCCCGCACTGAACTGCCAGAGGATTTATACTGATTGGAACCAGATGAAGGACTGAGGCAGGACGTAAGCACCCGCGATAAGGAACCCAAAAGCCATTCTTTCAAACAGGCAATTCTGTTGATACAGACTTAAAATAGTCTGAAAGGATTTTTAAAATTATTTTTAAGCATAATCTCAAGATTCTTATAACAAGCAATAGAATAGGCATGTTATGTATCCTGCTGTGGAGATGTGGCTGTCTTCACATGGTATATCACTATAGCAAAACAGTAAACTTTCGGGCACAATGCTTCAGCCTCCAATTCACAACTGCGATGCTGTCCAGAGCACAACAGCACACTAGTGCGTTAATCTGTGCTTGCTAATAAAACTGGTCAAGGCACAACAGCTGTGGGTAAACCACAGCCTAGCAAGGTCAGTGATTTAGGGAGACAAATGCAGAAAATTGAAACAGTGTATGGAAAAACAAGATTGAGGTTTAGGGGAATTCCAGCTTGCACTGTATGTTGCGCTTTCTCTCTCCTGGAGATAGTCAAACCCTATTCCTAACAATAATTTAAAAACAAAATGCAGTGATTCCTTACATTTCAGCAACAGATACACCTGGCATAGCCAGTTCAGAAGCATGCAACAAAAACTGAAAGAATTGCAAATGCTGTAAATCAGGAATAAAAACAAATTGCTGGAAAGGCTCAGCAGGTCTGACAGCATCTGTGAAGAAAAAAACCATAGCTAACATTAATGGGTCCAGTGATCCTTCCTCAGAACTGATGGTAGCTGGCAAAACATTGGTTTAAATGCAGAAAGTAGGGAGGGTGACGGGTAGGGAGTAAACAGTAGGATAAAATATAAAGCCCGAAGAGAGATAAGAGCAGGTGGATAAACAAAGGAGCTGATAGTGATCTGGCTAGGAGGGTGAAGAGCTGTATTTGGGGCCTATTAATGACTAACAACAGTACTGTGTAATGGCAGGCTATGTGATAACAAGGCCTGGTGTGTGGGGCAGGGGTTTGGGATATCGGAGAGTTTAGGCCCTAAAATTATTGAACTCGATGTGGGGGCTGGAGGGCTGCAGGGTCCCAAAGCGGAAAATGAGGTGTCATTCTTCCAGCTTCCATTAAGCTTCACCAGAACACTGCAGTAAGCCAGAGACAGATGTTGGCCAGAGAACAGAGTGGGGTGTTACAGTGGCAGGCAAATCGGAGCTCAGGGTCTTTTCTGCAAGCAGAATGTAGATATTCTGAGAAGTCGTCGCCCAGTCTATGCTTCATTTCCCCAATGCAGAGGAGACCACATTGTGAGCAGTGAATGCAGTAGACTAGATTCTGGGAAGTGCAGGTGAAGTGTTGCTTCACCTGGAAGGTATGTTTCGGCCCTTGGATACTGGGGAGGGAGGGGTAAACGCGCAGGTGTTGCACCTTCACTGGTTTCAGGGGAGAAGTGCCATTGAGCTGTGGGGGTTGTTGGGAGTGAAGGTAGAGTGAACCAGGGTGCCCTGGAGGGAATAGTCCCTGCAGAATGTGGACAAGGGAGAGGAGGGGAATGTGTGACTACTGGTGTCATCTCACTAGAGGTGGTGGAACTGTTATCTGATCTTCTTTTGGATGTGAATCCTGGTGGGATGCTAGGTAAGGACAAGGGGAACCTTATTGCTTTTGTAAGAGGGAAGAGAAGGGGTTAGGGCGCAAGTGCAGGAGACGGGACGGACCCAGTTGAAGGCCCTGCCGACAACGGTGCTGGGGATTCCTTGGTTGAGGAAGAAGGTGGACATTTTGGAGGCTCCCTTGATGAAGTTGGCCTCATCTGAACATATGCAACGTGTTTTCTTCAGGTAAGAGGGGTCGCCATGGGTACCCACATGGGCCTCAGTTATGCCCATATCTTCATGGGGTTGTGTTCCAGTCCCATTCTGGCCTCCACCCACAACTCTTTCTCCAATATATTGATGATATCATCAGTGCTGTTTCCTTCTCTCATCCGGAATTGGAGAAGTTCATCGATTTTGCTTCCAATTTCCATCCTCTCTGACTCCTCCCTTCCCTTCCTTGACACCTCTGTTTCCATTTCTGGGGATAGACTGGCCGCTAATATCCACTATGAACCCACTGGCTCCCACAGCTACCTGCATAATACATCCTCACACCCTGCTTCCTGGAAGGACTCCATCCCATTCTCAGTTCCTCTGTCTCTGTCACATATTACCTTACCTTAATTCTATGCCCTTGTTTATTGATCACTGCATCAAGGGGAAAAGTTCCTTCCTGTCTATCCTATGCCCCTCAAATTTTATATATCTCAAACACATTTGCCCACAGTCTCCACTGCTTCAAGGAAGATAATTCCAATCTATCTAATCTCTCTTCACAAGTACAGCAGGCCAGCTCAGACATCATCCTGGTAAATCTCTGTGCCCTCTCCAGTTGCAATCACATCCCTCATTACAAAGCAAGAGTGCCAGTAATCCCTATCAAACCCTCTGGCCACAGGCTTTCAGTCTCAAAAAACACCTTTTGGTTCCTGCAACTCAACCAATTGTGGATCGAATTACCTAAATTTCCTTGGATTCTATGGGCTCTTGCTTTGACTATCAGTCTCCCACGCTCCCATTCATATCAGAAGCCTTGCTGAAGTGCAAGTAGACTAGGTTAAATGCATTACCCTCATCTAATTCCTGGTCACCTCTCCGAAAAGTTGGTGAGATATGACTTCCTTTTAACACAGTCATGCTGAGTGATTAATCCTTGCCTCTCCAAGAGAAGATTAATTTTGTCTGTCAGAATTGCTTCAAATAATTTCCCACCATTGAGGTTAGACAAGGGTGTAGTTTCCTGATTTAATCTTTCCTCCGTTCTTGAATAATGATACCATGTTGGCTGCCCTCCAGTCACAATCCTGTGGCCAGAGATGAATTGAAAACATCCTCTCTTGCTCATTTAATAGCCTGGGAAACATTTCACTTGGCCCAGGTGTTGTGCTGAGGTTCTCAGACCAAATCCCAACATCATTTCTCAGTCTGTGTTATTAGTTAAAATCATAAATTGGTGTGCAGAAATGAAGTCAGGTAGCATTTCTTCACACACAGTATAGCACAAATGTGTATCACTCCTTCAAAACATTGTCAACTGTACCAAAATTTCCGGTACCAAGGCAGGCAAATAGTAAAGACAGCAATCAACCACAATCAAACTGTACTGCAGAACAGGCTTGAGAATTGAATGGCTCCCTTTTGTTTCGTTTCCAAAGGATGACTTAGGCAGATCCACAGTGTGCACGCTGTGATTGTGTGCCAAAAGACTGCTGAGCCCAGACAGGATAGGGTTAGAGGGAAAGAAGGGGCAAGGGGGGAAAATAATTAATTCAGATTGACATGTGATTCAATAGTGAATGTGAATCTAGCTCATTCCTGACAGCTTCTTTAACATCAAATAACCTGATGAAACCCACTACCACCCACGACCTCACATCTGAAACAGCTAAGTAAACAATGTACCTGAAAGCAATGGTTAGGACTAGAAAAGGTGCACTCAGGAAGGAGAATAGAGCTTAAAGAAAAAAAAGCCAACAGGCGGCAGAGGTCACCTAATCACAACAAAATTGCCCTGTACAATGCAATTTTAACAATTACAGCCAGAGTGCCTTCAAACAGGGACACTTTCATCTAGGAACTGTTACCTTGCCCAGCAACTGTGCAAGTAGCTTCATTTCCTGAAGGGAATAACAATAAACAAATGTATGCTGTTAAAAAGAACTCCTCTACCCTGAAAGCTACAATGTCTTGTAATAAGTTTGCTGCCAGAGGCAACTGCATGACTAATGTATTCCTTTCATAACCCAACAATTATCTCGAGCATAGCTACTCATATGTCATATGTGATATCATAAGCGATGTTTCATGAATAAGTCTAAAGAAACACCAGTCAGACACAAGACTTATTCAACAAATTTACATTTACTCTGTCTCACTATCACCGATTTTTGCCTTGCACCATCACCCAGTTTACAATTTAGTTGGTTATGCCTTCGAGCTTATCAGAGGCCTTCCAACACTTTTCTTCTTGGTTCTGGGCTCGTTTAGGAACTGTTAAATCTTTAACTAATAACTCAAATGATTGGCCGCTGTCACTTCCTGAGATCCTGAGGGTTTCCAACATTTAGCTTGTTCAACGAAAAATAATTTTTAGAAAAAAGGTTTCAAGTAGAACAATACCATCTCTAGTTCACTGTATCAAAATGATACTACGCAGCTAAGGTTAAGCAGACTCCAGTGCTTAACAGGTCTTGAAGGATGCAACACATCGGCATATGGTTAGTTTGTATTGACATGGCAGCCACTTGCATTTAGACTTTTTCTAAAGGGAGAGTGCTAGACTGGGAGAAGGCCAACTATAGCAAGATTCGACAGAAGTTGGGGAATGTAGATTGGGAGCAGCTGTTTGGAGGGTAAATCCAACTTGATATGTAGGAGGCTTTTAAAGAGAGGTTGGTGAGAGTGCAGGACGGACATGTCCCTGTGAAAATGAGGGATAGAAAGGGCAAGATCAGGGAACCAAGAATGACAGGTGAAATTGTGAGACTAGCAAAGAGGAAAAAGAAAGCATACATAACGATAGGCGACTGAAAACAGATGAAGCTTTGGAAAAATATCGGGAAAGTAGGACCAATCTGAAACAAGGAATTAAGAGGGCTAAAAGGGATCATGAAATATCTTTAGCAAACAGGGTTAAGGAAAATCCCAAAGCCTTTTATTCATATATAAGGAGCAAGAGGGTAAATAGAGAAAGGGTTGGCCCACTCAAGAGCAAAAGGAGAGAAGTTATGTGAGGAGTCAGAGAAAATAAGCGAGATTCTTAGTGAGTACTTTGCGTCGAGGAGAGGGACATGATGGATGTTGAGGTTAGGGATAGATGTTTGATTACTCTAGGTCAAGTCGGCATGGGGGGAGGTTGGGTATTCTGAAAGGCATTAGGATGGATAAGTCCCCAGGTCCGGATGGGATCTATCTATTGTCTTACATTAACTGAACAAGATTAATTTTTTTGTGAAAATAGTGCACCAAGTGCATGTCTCCTTCAAATGTATTCTGCAATTAAAATGATTGCCACAATTTGCTGAGATGTGTCAAACCAGAAAGGGAGCAATACTTGACCACTCAGTAACAGACTTAAGTGAGCAGTTGGGATTTTATTAGATATTTGAAGACAACGTAGGGATACTGCAAAGTGTCAGGGAGTAGAAATATTTGCTCCCTCAATTCGATATGAATACAGTTTGAATTTTAATTTAATCATGTGCAGGATAAAATACAATGGCAGCAAAGTGATGAGAGTTAGCTAAAGAATAGCCTTAGCCCTTTCCAGAATTTTAGGTGTCCAAGCATTTTCAGTGAGATATGGGTACAATTTGCAGGTGTAATTGGAAAATCACGGCTAGGAATCTGTGACAAGTAACTTAATTCCTGACCTCCCAAAATCTGAATACCATCTACATACGACAAACCAGGAAGATATTGGTCTATTTACAGCATGTGGCCTACAGCAATTCAATGTGGCAGCTCACCACCACCTTCTCAAGGGCAACTAGGGATGGGCAATAAACGCTGGCTAGCCAGCAATAACCATATCCCATGACTGAATTTTTAAAAAGCTCAATAAAACTAACCTTCTCTTGGGAAATAAGGCGGGGCAGGTGGTGTTAATGAGGGAGTACTTTGGGATGAATGACCTAATTCTATTAGTTTTAAAATAGTTATGGAATAGGATAGGCCTGGTCCATAAGTTATAAATTGCAGCAAGGTCAATTTTAATGACATTAGACAGGAACTTTCAAAAGTTGATTGTGCGAAGCTGTTTGCAGGTAAAGGAACATCTGGCAAGTGGAAGACTTTCAAAAGTGAGATGATGAGAGTTTACAGCCAGCATGGGCAAGGCTAGCAGGAGTAGGAAACACTGGATGCCGAGAGATATTGAAGCTCCAACCAATTAAAAAAAGGAGACATACGTCCGTTCTCGACAGCTGGGATCAAATGAAGCCCTTGAGGAGTATATGGTGTGTAGGAGCACACTTAAGAGGGAAATCAGGCAAAAAGGGGTCATGTGATAGCTTTGGCAGATAGGGTAAAAGGAGAATCCAAAGAGATTCTTCAAGTATATTAAAGGCAAAAAAAATTGTCAAATGAGAATATGGCCCCTTAAATTTCAACAAGGCTGTCTATTTTTGGAACGACAGGAGAAAGGGGAGATCCTCAATTAATATTTCACATCAGTATTTATCATGAACAAAGACATGGCAGCTACAGAATTACAGGAGATAAATTAATGATATCTCGAAAAGAGTCCACTTACAAAAGAGTTGGTGTTGGAGGTCTTAAAATATAAAGGTAGATGAATCCCTGGGGCCTGATCAAGGCTATCCCAGGACATTGTGGGAAGTTAAGGAAGAAACTGCGGAGCCCTGGAGAGTGACGATTATTGCAACGTTATTTGAGAAAGGCGCCAAGGAAAAGCCAGGGAACTACAGACCAGTGAGCCTAACGTCAGTGGTGGCTAAGTTGTTGGAGGGGATTCTGAGAGATAGGATCTAAAGCATCGGGAAAGGCAAGGACTGATTAGGGATTGTTACCATGGCTTTCAGCATGGGAAATCATATATTACAAATTTGAGATTTTTGAACAGGTGACTGAGAACCTAGGTGAAGGCAGAGTGGTAGATGTTGTCTACATGGACTTTAGCAAGGCCTTTGACAAGGTTCTGTAAAGTAGATGGGTTAGCAAGATCATGTTGATTGAGGATGAACTAACCAATTGGCTTCAAAATTGGCTTGGTGAGAGGAGATAGAGCTTTGTTGTTAGGACTGGAGGCCTATGACCAGCAGAGTGCTGTAAGGATTGGTGCTATGATCACCGTTGTCCATCAGCAGGAAAGAAGTTGTTCTTGAAGCTATTCATACATGTATTCAAACTTGGATATCTTTTGCCCAACGAAACAGAGTGGAAGAGTGTATAACTGGTGCGGGAGGGGTCTTTGATTACGTTGGCTGCTTTCTTGAGGCAGCAGGAAGTATAAATGGAGTGAATGGATGAAAGGCTGGTTTGCATGATGAACTTGGCTGTGTTCACAATTCTGTAGTTTGTGTCTTGGGAAGAGCAGTTGCTGTATCATGCTGTGATGTATCCAGATAGAATGCATAGGTGCATCTATAAAAATTGGTAAGAGCTCTTGTGGATATGCCAGATTTCTTTAGCCTCCTGAGTGAGAAGAGCCATTGTTGCGCTTTCTTGACTGTATGGACTAGGACAGATTGCTGGTGATCATCACTCCCAGAAACTCGACACTCTCAACCACTGTTGATGCAGACAGGGAGTGCCCTCCATCCTGCTTCTTGAAGCAAATGATTCTCTCCTTCACTCTGCTGACATTGATGGAGATTGTTATTTTTACACCATGCCCCCAAGGACTCAATCTCTTTCCTGTATTCTGTCTTGATGCTGTTTGAGATATGATCTACAACAGTGTCGTTGTCAGCGAACTGGTACATGGAGTTGGGGGTGGAATTTGGCTACACAGTTGAGAGTGTAGGAGTACAGTAGGCGGCTGAGTACACAGCCTTGTGGGGACCAATGTTGAGGATTATGATGGAGGAGGTGTTGTCACCTGTTCTTGCTAATTGTGGTCTCGGGTCAGGAAGTAAAAGATTCAGTTACAGACGGTGAGCTGAGACTTAGGTCTCAGAGCTTAGAGATGACTTATTTGGAATTATGGTTTTGAAGGCAGAACTGTAGTCAAAAAGTCGGAGATGACATAGGTATCCTTGCTATCCACGTGTTCCAGGGAGGAGCGTAGGGTCAGGAAGATGGCATCTGCTGTGGACCTGTTGCTCCAACAGGCAACTTGCAAAGCATCAAGGCAATTTGGTTGGCTGGAATTGATATGAGCCATGACTAGCCTCTGAGTACTTCATAATTACGGAGGTCAGAGCCACTAGGTGGTCGTCATTGAGACACGCTGAATGCTTTCCTTTGGCAATGGGATGATGGTGGTCTTTAGATCATAGTAAGGAGAAATTAAAGATGTCTACAAATAGTCCTGCCAGCAGGATGAGAGTGTACGGCTAGGGATTCTATCCAGAACAGTCACTTTCAGCTGATTCACTCTCAAGAAGGCCATTCTAACATGTGAGGCAGTGACTGTAGGTACAGGTGCATCGGAGGCTGTTTGGATAGATGATATTGTTTCACTGCCCTTTTGTTCAAAGCAAACATAGAATGCATTAAGCTCACTGGGTAGGGATGTACTGTTGCCTGCAATTCTGTTTGACTTCACTTTGCAGCCTATTATGTCATGTAAGCCTTGCCAGAAAACAACAGGTGTCTGTGTAGTTGGTCTGGGTCTTAAGCTTAGCTTGTTAATGTCTCTTGGCGTCTCTGATGGCTGTAAGAAGGTTACACCTGTACAGTCAGGGTTACCTGACTTTACTGAAGTCCATGTCCGAGGCCTACATGAGTGGATCTCCCAGTTCATCCACTGTTTCCAGTTAGGGAACATTCAGATTAATATTTTGACAAGCTTATTAATAAAGTCTATAACGGCTTCTCTCTATCACTCTAAGACTGTTAAATCATAGGGAACACCTTAATTGTATCACCTCTAATTATCTAAATTATTTATCTAAAATCTAGGTTAAGATTATTCAAATTTTTTTTTAAACGTCCTCAGGGTAACTTTTCTTCCCCAATATCTTGCTGATAAATATAGACTGCAGGACATCCAGGGTGACTATATCTTCCCTGAAGTCTATGCTTAGAACCGAGTGCATACATAAATGAAAAGTAACATAGACTTGCATTTTAAAAGTGCTTTTTGAGCTTCAAGTTTCCCAAGTATTTTATAGTTAATTTAGTACTTCTGGAGTTTACTCACTGTTGTAGTGGAGAAAATAGGGTAGAAAGTTGCATACAGTCTCACAAAGAGCAACGTAATACTGATGCTAGTTGAGGGAGAAATAGTATTGTGTTGGACTGGAGAGTCAGCCTAGATTTTGTGTTCATGTTTTGGCCCCGTGGCTGGAGGTGTGAAACCATGATGTTATGACTCAGTGAGGCACAGCTAACACATTGTTTCCTAGAGTAAACAGAGATTAACGAATTTGTGCTGTTTTCATAACGATTCCTTGCGCATAATTTATTTCCAAACCCTTGTTGGACAATACATACTTAAAGGTGGAATGGTGACATTTTATTTATTGTTTATTTATACTATGATGCTGTGCAAGCAATGTGGTGATTTTATATGAGGAAAAAAAATCTTGCCTAGAACACTCTATTAACAAGGTACCCCAACAATTGTGCATTACAGTGCTCAAATGACCACCCAGGTACAAGCCTAGGCAATGAGTTTAACCTACTTCACCAGGGTATGCAGAAGAGACAGAACTGTTGCAAACATGTAACACACACAATGGTTTTCAAAATGAATCGATGGTCCTCATCAGGAGCAAAGTCCTGGGTAATACTGAGTAGACTGAAAGATATCAATTACCGTAAGGTAGGTCAAAAACCAGGGATTGTATTGCTTTCCTGCTGTATACACCTCACTACCAAGGAATGCATTTACCAATATAGTTGTTTCTAGGGTGTGAAGGCTAGGTTTACTGCTGGTATTGTTCAAATGTCCCCGGCACCCTTTGCATGAGAAGTTAGTATAGAAATGGATTGGAGTTCATTTAACACATAGCAAGCTGTATATCCATAGATTTGTCCATGCTGATACAGTGAACATGGGCATCAGACTGATAAACACGCTAGCAATAATGTGGCAAGTGTCAGGAATACTAAGCTCAGCTCTAGGCATCATGAGTGGACTCAGAACTTTGAGCCTCCATTGAGTATATATCAGTATATATATTAAATTTCCAAGAACCCACAAATAAAGTGCTCATTCCACAACATTTGCATTGAAACAAAACTTATTAAGCAACTGTTGTGTTACACAGAATTAAAAATGTTAATGAGAAAATCTAGCAGCTGGCGAGTGTGAGATAATTCATAGTTTGCACAGAGAAAGCTATACATACGTCAGAATAACAAGAGCCTGATGGCCGTATCCAGTTCTCTCTAGACTTGACATTTGCGAGGGTGGTTACCAGGCTCCCATGTTTCCTTATAGAACCTAACTTAATGGATGTAAACATTGATGGCAATGGGGAGCATATGAAGTCAGCAGTTAAGCTCAGGTCAAACAATTACAAAATCTCCAGAACAATCCATTTATCCTCAGACAATGGCCTTTGAGATAGATGGAATTGGTGGTTACAAACCAGAGGTTCTGTTGGGGACCAAACGTTAACGTTTTGAGTTAGAGGAAATTTGTGCTCACCCTAATTTGTCATGCACAGAGTTAATCTTCAAGCAGAATTTGCAAGTTCTTCAAAGCAGGATGAACTTAGCACCATATTGTTCACATATTCATTTTCACAGCTGTGAGGGTTTTGACACATCCTTGAGCTAACATTAAGTTTTGGAAACAGTGGTGAACAGCTCCAAGCCATGTGTGATCTGCAAACAAAATATGTCAGCCCTTTGCTAAGCTCCCAGTGGAACCAATTTGCAAACTTGGCATCTCAAGAAAACTTAGAAGCAACCCTTCTTCAGAAAGCAGCAAACTGTTCATGCACTTTCCTCGGAGCATTACTTTAAGGAGGTTACTTTTTAAGGCTCACATACCCATCCTTTGATTTAAAAAATTCTGAACTGTATGTTGATATGAACTTTTTTTTGAGGGGCTGTTGATTCCCAATCTGAGTACTAGAATCTGCCTACTATGTAGAGGGAATAGTGGAAATCGCCTTCTTTGTCTGTCTACACTCTGGCATTGCATTCTTGGAACTGCATCCAGATGCAAGAACATCTGCAAATGAGAGACTGCACTTTAGCCTACATACTTCTGTTGCATGCTGAATTACTCCAGTTTGTAGACGGATAAAAGGAAGTCAACAAGTTTCTACAGATGGAAGGGGAAAGATAACTAAAAACAAAGAACTATCAACTCCCACGTATGAAGTGGATTTTAGTGATTTCTGAACACATTGCATGAAATTACCAATGATCCCACTTAGAAAAGGGGAACAAAAACAAAAGCCAAAGAAAAAATGTTTCATCAACTAAGAGCTTTCAGTCATATTTGTTTATTAGCAATAGACAATATCTGTGGGCTTTAGTCACCCTCTACATTGAAGGCTAAGTGCAAAGCTAATCCTCCAAAATATTTAAAATGCACTGCACAAACAGCTTAAATGATATTTAATACTGAAGTCCAAGAATAAAAGTTCCATCTGATATACAAAGTGTGTATGCAATTGAACAGGCTTAAGTTGCAGATTAACTATGTTCTAGAATATTGGCTCAAAACAATTCTGGGAATAATACAGCATCATAATGTCTCTGACAGGAAACAGATACATTGAGTCTCCCATTGCCTAAAACATTGCAGCTGTACTGGTTCACTGAACTAACAAAGGAGTTACAGGGTCCTGTGGTGGAGTGGAGTAAATGTGATTCTAAAGCTTGATGATTAAGCAGTTTAAAAAAATACCCAACACATTCAGTTAATTATACCATCACAAAATAAAAATTCTGCAGCAAAAGAAAGACCAATCAGCTACCTGTGTTGACACTCTGAAACAGCTTAAGTGATGCCACTTCCCTGCTTTTTTTCTCCACAGCCCTAAAATTTTGCTTCTTTAAGTATATTTTGCTTTATTAGTTATTATTTAATCTGCTTTCACTATCTTACCAGGAAATGCATTTCAGATCATCTAAACTTCATAAAAGAAATTTCATTACTCTTCTGGCTCTTTACGAATGATCTTAAACATGTGACAAACGACAACAGAAATTGCTGGAGAAACTCAGTAGGTCTGGCCGCATCTGTGCGAAGAAAGCAGAGTTAAAGTTGGGCCGGTGAACTTTCTTCTTCAGAACTCAGGCCTGCTGCAGTGCTCGATTGAGGCTCACTGCAAGCAAGCAGAATACCACCTCATTTTCCATTTTTTTTCTTGGACTCCCGACCTAACAAAATTACAATTCTTGGTCAAATGTTTATCAGACTAAAATCACTTATTTTAATTAAAAAACAAAAGTAAGTTCCAGGGCGGCAGACTTACCACTTTCTTCAAAGTGCGTGGTATTTTAAAAAAAGTGTGCATGTGATCAAATGGCATATCGCATGCGAGGGGGCAAAACCTCTGTTTAATTAGTGGTTTTTAAACAAGTAATAAAAGATGTATTTAACGTGCACCGAATGACAATTGATAGACATTAAACAACAGAAACTTTACACTTTACATTGTGAACATTCAAACAAAGAATGAGAAAGGGGACTACAAAAGTATTGTTTTCAAGAAGAGACCAAGATGTACAAAGCAAACAAATTCACCAAGTGGGGGAACCAAATTGTACAATTAAAAAGAAAAAGTATTTACATCGCTTCAGCACAGAAACACACTGTAGACACACCACGACACCCAGACTGATAGCAAGTGAATAATGAAAACTAAAAATGCTGGAAAACTTCAGCAGGTTTGATGGCCTATGTAAAGATCTGAAATGGTCAGCTGTTTTTCTCTCTGACTTCCAACATTTGCTGTGCTTTGGTCACATAGATCATAACTTTATAACCTAAGCTGGATCCATGCTCTAATTTAGAAGTGGGCTGCCTTGTATAGTTGAATAATTCTGTGTACAGCAACACATTATATCGGTGTCCTGTGCGCATGTTCTCTTGGCCATGAAAGAAAATTTCATTGCACACCCAGAGAAGTGAGAAGTTTCCTCAGTGCAACAGTCAATGATGTCTTTCAATCACATTAAAAAAAACTAACAAACTGGTCATTCATCTCACTGCTGTTTCTTGGGATCTCACTGCTGCAGTGGCTTGTACAGTATGTGTAAATGTTACACTACAGAACATTTACTTTGATTTCAAAGATTTTCAACTAGACATTTAAAATTCTTAAAAGATGATATTCAGCCTCTCACCACACCACCCCCTCCCACCAAATTCCCACGTCCCAGCAATGTATTTATTCATTTCACTAACTTGACATATGCGCCAGTTGTTTGCAAATAGAATTTGTGAATTCAACAAAGTAATCACTGTTCAGATTTCAGTTACCGCATCTCCAATGTGGTCTATCGCGCATACTATGGTTGCTTGATCCTCTGGTTATCCCCTGGCTCAAGCCCTAGTCACTGAGAATCACAAAATATCAATTGTTTTTAGCAGTTCTGAAAAAGTCACACTGAACTTAAAATGTTAACTCTAATTTCTTTCTCCACAAACCTGAGCTTCTCCAGCACGTGCATTTATTCAATTACTTTTAGTAACTGGAGAGAAAACTGGTTCTTCAAAATGGATGATAGCATACCACATCCACCCGAAGTCTACACAGTCTCAAATGTAGCAACTTCCAGTCATGTAATATTAATTATTTATTTCTGTAATTCATGCATCATTGTCCTGACAATATCCCAACTCTGGCATGAAATGTACGAGTATATGTATCTTGAAGACCTGTGCATCACAACTAATTATTTCTCTAGCCAAATTATTCCAGCACCACAATGACGGTAACTTCTACCCAACAATTTAGGAGGGGTGCCCACGTCATAGAGTCATATAGTTCTACAGCACAGAAATCGACCCTTCTGTCTAACTCATCCAAGCCGATCCGATATCCCAAATTAATCTAGTCCCAGTTGCTAGCATTTGGTCAATATCCGCCTAAACCCTTCCTATTCCAAATACCCGTCCAGATGTCAAAATATATGTTGTAATTGTACCCAGCCTCCACCACTTCCTCTAGCAGCTCATTCCATACATGCCCCACCCTCTGCATGAAAAAGTTGTTCTTTAGGTCCCTTACATCCCATTGCCCTTTCACCTCAAATCTATGCCCTCTAGTTTTGGACTTCTCCACCCTGGTAAAAAGATCTTGGCTATTGACTCAATCCCTATCCTTCATGATTTTATAAACCTCTATATGGTCACCCTTCAGCCTCTGACACTCCAGGGAAAATAGCCCCAGTTTATTCAGCCTACCCCTACAGCTCAAACCCTCTAAACCCGGCAACATCCTTGTAAATTGTTTTTGCACCCTTTCAAGTTTATCAACATCTTTTCTTTGGCGTGGAGGCCAGAACTACATACAGTATTCCAAAAATGGCATTACCAATGTCTTGTACAGCTGCAACATAACCTCTCAATTTCCACACTCAATGCACTGACCAATAAAGGTAAGTATACCAAACGCCTTCTTCACTACTCTGACTACCTGCCCACCTTCATGAAACTATGAACCCGCACTCCAAGGTCTCCTTGTTTGGCAACACTTCTGAGGACCTTTTCATTAAATGCCAAAACTCCTGCCCTGATTTGACTTACCAAAATGCCACACCTCACATTTATCTAAATTACATTTGATACGCCACTCATCAGCCCATCTGATCAAGATCCCTGTGTAATTTTAGATAACCTTCTTCACTGTCCGTACACCATCATGTTTGGTGTCATCTGCAAACTTACTCACCATTCCTTCTATATTTGGATCCAACTCATTTGTATAAATGACAAGGTGTCCCGCATCAATTTAACTTAACAAATTACCACACTATCAAAGTGCTGGAAAGTGGCATTAACTTTGTCATTGAACAATGCCTACTCACCGATAACATGACTGCAGATCTTCTCAGTTTTTGTTTCACAACTAGGTAGCTGCAGACTTAATCCTACCCTTTATCCAATCACATATGGAAGAAGTGAGTACCAAAGAAATGACATGAGCCTTAGACATGCATAAACCATTTAACAAGATTTGAATTCAAGGAGCCTGAGCAAACAGAGGGCAATAGGTGTTAAAATTCAAGTCTCTCACATCACTCCAAAGAAAGAGGTTGTCAGAGACCTGCAACACTACTCTCAGGGGTTACATAATTGAAAATGAGAAGTTCTCCTGTTGATTATCTACGATGGTTCACTCAGAACAGGTAATATTGCAATAACCATCAAGAATAAAGGAATTTATTTTATTGACCATCTTGCCATCTCTTTTCCTTTCATCAAGGGACTGCTACTGCCACTTGATGCAAACAAGAATGTAACATAGCAGTTAACCCAACACTACTTCAACAGTGCCTCTGTCACCTTAATTGCCAGGAGCAAGAATATTACAAATGATGAGGAGAGGTGAATCAGCCCTACTCTTTTCAACCCCTCCAGCTGGCCGCAACAGATGAAGTGTGTAGGCCCGAAACATCAGCTTTCCTGCTCCTAAGATACTGCTTGGCCTGCTGTGTTCATCCAGCTCCTCACCTCACTATCTCGCAACAAAGGCTTAATTTGTTTTATGTACAAGGCTTTGACTGTTTCCAGTTAAAATGTAGTTAACTGATTTTTATTGTAGATGCAAGGAGCCAATTAAAAGGGTTTCTAGAACTAAAGAAAGAGCAAGTTTATTATCAGCTCATTCCAAGCAAAATAATAAAATGTAACACTAAATATTGGGCATCTGTGATATCACATGGTCTTTATACACATATACAAAATTGATAAGGAGCTAGTATGAAAAGAAAAATAAAGAATATTGTTTCTTTGGCGTCCTTGAGACGTGAGGTTTTTACTTGAGATCATAGTTTTATAGTTTTGTGTCTTCAAGTAGCAGCAGTTCCCCAGCCTTTTGTTATGCATCCTTAGTTATTTTTCCCCTACCTCTGCCAAAAGCAGTTTCTTCATATACAAGATTTGCTTATGCACTTTCACGCTTAAATTCTTTGTGTCTCCGAGCTTGATAAACTACAAACAATGCTTCCGGCATCAACAGGTAAATATTATCATCAAGGTGTAAAACAAGCTAAATGAATTTATTGAACATTGTAAAGAACCTTTTATAATGCAGAAATCAAAGCCTTCCTATTTATAGTTAACTAGAATTAACTCCTACAAGATGCACTTTTCCAATAGAATGGGCACTGCTCAGCTACAGCTGCAAGCCCTCTGTAACTGAGCCTTAAAAATCCAAGCTTATTTCTCGCTTGTTGTTTTGAATTTTGTAGGCCTGGAGGTTTGTATGATGTAGAGGTGCCGGTGTTGGACTGGAGTTGACAACATCAGAAATCACATGACACCAAGTAAAGTCCAAAAGGTTTATTTGAAAGCTCAAGCTTTCGGAGTGCAGCCTCTTTGTCATGTGAAGTGAGAAAGAAGCACAGAGAACACAGAATTTAATAGTAAAAGATCAAAGGGTCACACAACTGATAAGGTTGTATTAAAACAAACCTAAGATGCTGTTACATCTTTAATCAGTTAGAAGATTTGAATTGATTAATACGTTTATATAAATTCCTGAATTTCTTTCGAATCACTGCCCTGAGAGAACTAAAAGGTTTTACCAACATAAAGAGGTGACATTTTAGGTCAGACAATGTATGTTAGGTGCGAGGCCTTGTTTCGAATCTGTTTGAGTTCTGGTGTAGTAATTTATAAAATGCCACATTGAATAACTGTCTACTGGTTGTGTTTTTTTTTAACATAGAACGTATCTGCAAATACAAATTCAACTCGTAGATTCACAAGTTGGTGTGTGCATGGCGGGGGAAGGAAGAGGGGGAGGAAGAGACTGTGAGAGCGAGAGACAGCATATGTGGAGATAGAGAATGTGTGCGCGTTTATGAGAGGGTACGTTTGGCTATCAGTCTCTGCTCAGGGATTCTGCATGGTTGTGTATTCCAAAATCCGCCTTGGAGGACATTTACTTGAAGATCCAAGGCTGAATGTCCTTGACCGCTGAAGTGTTCACCCACTGCGAGGGGGCATTCCTGTTGGTGATTGTTGAATGGTGTCTATTCGTCGTTTGTCGCAGTATCTGCATTGTTTCATCAATATACCATGCCTCGGGGCATCCTTGCCTGCAGCGTTATGAGACAGACAATGCTGGGCAAGTGACATGAATATCTGCCATGCACATGGTGGGTGGTGCTCCCACGTGAGACAGCAGTGTCCATGTCAAAGATCTGACATGTCTTGCACAGGCTGCCATGGCAGGGTTGTTATAGTGCTGTGGTCGATGTTTCCTTAAGCCTGGGGAGTTTGCTGCAAACAGTGGTCTGTTTAAGGTTTGGCGGTTGTTTGAAGGCAAGAAGTGGAGGTGTGGATATCTTGGGGACGTACTGATCATCATCTATAATTTGCTGAAGGCTACAAAAGAACATGGCATCGTTTCTCTGCTCCCAGGAAGTACTGGACTACAAAGGATACCCTATCCATCATATCCCGTCTTCTGAGATTTGCAGAGAGCACATAGTAAAGCCACCACACTACAGGATAATCCATAAAATCAGAACAGCAATGCAAGATATACAAATTTCACAGAGTTCTTTTATTCCAGATGTTTTTCCATGTATTCTTCTGATAGTTCCCACAGGTGGTTTCTCAGTCCCTACATTCTTATGACAAATTTTGAAAGAACATTGGGGAAAGGGAAAACTGAAGTCAGTGCTGCAATCCTGTACTTAAATAGGATTCTTTTGGACTTTGAAAGATGGCGAAGTTATACTCCAATAAATGTTAGCTACCAAATAAATAGCCATTCAAATAATAAGCAGAAAGATAACTTGTTACAGTTACAAAAGTGCATTCACAACAAAGTAAAATCAGCAGTTTAACAGTTTTTAAGTTTATCTAAATTCTAGTACATTATCACATCTATTATGGAATCGTTTGAGCAGTCAATATTCTGTACAAGATTCAGACAGAAGATTTGAAAGATGGTATGTTTATTTGAATGTTGCAGATAGAAGATTTGGCTTGCAAAGTCCAGGCTGATAAGTTCTTTGGAAACAATTTCCAGAGTCGAGCGGAGTTTAAACAACTGTTCTTGAACTGAAAAGCTTTTAGAAAATGCATGTTCGAACAACTCGAAGAGCAGATTTTGTTTCAAGCTTCAGGAGCTGGATTCCTCCCTGAAGCACCCATTCGGCACATCTATCAAACAACTGTCGCACCAATACATCAAGTTAAACTAGGACGTTACTGGTTATCTGAGAAGATAACTTTATTAACCCTCATTTTCCCATGTATTCCACAACAGAAATCAAAACCAAGGCAGTATTTTTTAGACAAAATGCCACTCTTTGTCATGATATGCAAATGGTTGGGAACATTGGTTCTGATTAAATGATCATATACCTGAAACTATAACTTTATATTTCTCTGCAGATTCTTTATTCATTCATGGGATGAGGGTGTCACCAGATATGCAGCATTTATTGCCCATCCCTAACTGTCCAGAGGGCAGTTAAGAGTCAACCATATTACTGTGGGTCTGGAGGCACACGTGGACCAGACCAGGTAAGGATGGCAGTTTCCTTCCCTGAAGGACAATAGTTGAACCAGTTGGGTTTTTCCAACAATTGACAATGGAGTCACAGTCATTAGATTCTTAATTCCAGATATTTGCTGAATTCAAATTCCACCATCTGCCGTGGCGAGATTTGCACCCGGGTCCCCAGAACATTATCTGGGTCTCTGGATTAACAGTCCAGCGATAATATCACTAGGCCATCATCTCCTTGACTACATGCGTCATTGCAGTATCTACAGAATTTTCTTCTCTGCATTATGGAAAGATGGATTTGTGCTGCTCCAAAAGCCTTATGGAATATAGCAAGGCATTCAACCAAAAGGAAATGCTTTAAAATCACTCAATCACTATCCCTCAACATTTCCTGTCTCATAGGAGATGGGGTGCAATATACATAGTTGAGTGAGAGAATTTGTTCCCACATAGTCTCACAGCTTCACCCCATCCATCATTTGAACTTTCACTGCCTCCAGAGATGTTGAGTTGTGATTTCAAGTGTTCAGTTCTACTCGCAAATTCACAACACTGAAGTATTCCATGTCTGCATGCCACAAGACTTGGCCAACATGAAGGTTTATCCTGAAACGCTCTACCTAACATTCTACAAGTATAAAGCTTTTGAGAAGATTTGTAGCTAAGGTTTTGGATGAGCGTAAACTCGCTCACCAAGCCAGTGTGTTTGGTTGCAGACATTTCATTACCCTGCTAGGTAACATTGTTAAGGTGCCTCTGGTGAAATGCTGGTGTACTGTCCCACTTGTTTTTAATATATCTTGGTTTGCTGGGGTGGTTAGCATCACTTCCAGTTCTATTTTTCAGTCATTTGTATATCAGATCCAGTGCAACGTGTTTGTTAATGGGAGCTCTGGTTGGAATACCATAAACAGAGCTGCATTAGGACATTATTCAAATGAGCCACAACACTGCAGCAATCTGGAAATGCGCAAAACAGAACAGGAGCGCTTATATGGAGTTTTTTTTTAAAAAAAGGAATAGATACCCAAAAAGCACAATCCACTATTGCTTCTCTGACAGACCAACCAGTCACCCTTTTGTACATCAGAGACATATCAGAGATGACCGCAAGAATACTCAGACCCCTAGGTATCAAGGTAGCCCACAAACCAACAACCACCCTGTGACAGTTACTGACCAACGTAAAGGATCCCATACTGACAACCAATAAAACTAAAGTAATACACAAAATACCATTCAAGAGTTGCGAGAAACATTACATAGGCCAAACTGGAAGAAAACTGACAACAAGGACACACCAACACCAACTGGCCACTAAGAGACACAACCAATTCTCGCTGATTTCAATACACACAGACAAAGGAGGCCACAATTTTGACCAGGACAACGTATCCATAATAGCACAAGCCAAACAGAGACATGCCAGGAAATTCCTGGAGGCCTAGTATTTCAACCGGAACGCCATCAACTAAGACATTGAACTGGACCTGATATACAAACCACTGAAAAACAAAACGGTAAGTGATGCTAACCACCCCAGAAAACCAAGGCATATAAATAACAAGTGGTACAGAACACCAATACTTCACTGGAGGCGATTGACGATGTTACCTAGCAGGGTGACAAAACATCTGTAATCAAACACACCAGGACAGTGAGCAAGTCTACAACCTCATTCAACAAGTATCTCAACCGCATGATCAGATTCGGTTCAAAGCGGCAGTTCACCACAAACCTATCAAAGGCGTTGCTTCGCCCACATGATGAACTATCTTTCATGAAACCTGACAGAATAGACTTTGTATTATCTCAAAGATGGTTTGGCAGAAAACCCACAGTATCTTACTAAAGTATCAGCTTAGATTCAAAAAAAATTTCAATTCAGAGATATTATTACACACATCTGGAGGAGATGGAGTCTGACGCACAGTCTCCTTCCTGGCCCACATGGACACCACCCTTGTACCACAACAGCCCGCTTAGATTCAATGCTTATCTTTGGAGTTGTACTTGTACCCTTTACGTTTGGCTCCATGTCAGATGCGAGAGTGTAACCACAAAACCAACATTATCAGGAACATCTGCAAACAAATGCAGCTTCAGTTTGAATTTGAATCTTTATTTAGCAGAATAACCAACATTTTCTGTTGGTTAATCAGGCATTTGGACAACCAACGTAATGTTCACAAATCCTCAAAAGGCTAGGATATTTACAACCTCGGTGAGCTACTGCTGGTTTACCCTGTGGAAAATAAAACCCGTTGCTTTTCTGAAGAAGGGTCCTGACCCGAAATGTTGGCTTTCCCGCTCCTCTGATGCTGACTGGCCTGCTGTGTTCATCCAGTTCTACACCTTGTTATCTCTGTTATTGGAAAAGCTTAAGACTGGGACATTAGTACAATAGGAGTTTAGCAGTCATGACACAAAGACAGGATTAGAAAGATTGGGCCGCGCAGAAAACAGCCACTTTGTCTAAGTCGTCCAGGCAAGCCTTTATTTTTCCACCAAGTTTCCCCTATCCTTCCTTGTTTAACCCCAGCATAACCTCCTATTCTATTTTCCCCATGTGAGTTTACTTATCTTCCCTTTAATGCATCAATGCCATTCAGCTGAACCATTCCTTTCACAGCAAGTCTACCTTCTCATGCCTCAAGAGTTTTTGACTTTATCGTGTATCATATTTATTTGTGACTATCTTATATTGATGCCTCTAGTTTACCACATGCTGTGTCTACTCTTATCAAAACCCTTCAAAATTTTCTTTTCTTTCAAAAGACCAGACTCACCTTATTGACCAGGAATGTAATCAGATCAACCAAGATCTTATTGAATAGCAGAACAGGCCCATCAGTGTCAAATGCTCATAATTTATTTGATCATAGGTATCCTTTCTCTACATGTATAATCTTGCGGTACTGAATTCATTTTTGCATTATCTCCGGTGTGTCTATTTCCTTTTGTTAAAAAAAGGCAGGTAGAGCGGTATACAGTACTCTAGGTTTCTTCTAACCAAAGTTTAATGCAAGTTGAACAGAACTTCATTGCCTTTCAAATCAACAATGTGACTAGCTCTCAACTGCACTCTGAAATGGCATAGCAAGCCACTCAGTTGTAAAAATTGCTACAAAGCCTCAAAAGAAATAAAACTGGACAGATTACCTGGCAGCGACGTAGGCACCATAAAAGACAATGGAGAAACAGTCCTGTTAACCCTGCAGAGTCCTCCTCACTAACATTTGGGGTCAGTGCCAAAATTGGGAGAGCTGTCTCACAGATTACTAAAGCAAATGCCTGACATTGTCTGCAAGGTATGATTCTGTGAGCATGACTATGTCCCAGACACCACTATCACCATTCTTAGATATGCCCTGTCCCACCAGGAAGACAGACCCAGCAAAGGTGGTGGCACAGTGGCATACAGTCGGGAGGGTGTTGCTCTGGGAGTCGTCAACATTGATTCCAGACCCCATTTAGTCTCATGGCTTCAGGTTAAACATGGGCTAGGAAACCCCCTGCTGATTATTACATTCCGTCCCCCCTCATCTGATCAATCAGTACTTCTCAATGCTGAGCAACACTTGAAGGAAGCACTGAGGATGGCAAGGGCACAAAATGTACACAAAATGGAGGATTTCAATACCACCACCAAGTGTGGCTTGGCAGTAGAACTACTGATCGAGCTGGTTGGGTCCTAAAGGACATAGCTGCTAGAGTGGATCTGCAGCAGGTGGTGAGGGAACCACATACGCTAATTCATCCTCACCAATCTGCCAGCTGCAGTTGCAATGACGGTATCGGTAAGAGTGACCAGCGCACAGTCTTTGTGAAGACGAAGTCCCACCTTCACGATGGAAGTTATTCTCAATGTGTTGTGTGGTACTATCACCATGCTAAATGGGACAGACTTCACACAGATCTAGCAACTCGAGACTGGGCATCCGTGAGGCGCTGTGGGCCATCAACAGCAGAAGAATTGTACACGAGCACAATCTGCCACCTCATGGCCTGGCATATCCCTCACCCAACCATTACCATCAAGCCAGGGCCTCAACCTTGGTTCAGTGGAGAGTGCAGGAGGGCATGCCAGGAGCATCAGGCATACCTGAAGATGAGGTAACAACTTGGTGAAGCCAAAACAGCAAAAGCAGCAAGTGATAGATAGAGCTAAGCAATCCCACAATCGATGGATCAGATCTAAGCTCTGCAGTCCTGCCACATCTAGTCGTGAATGGTGGTGGACGATTGAACAACTCACTGGAGGCGGCGGCTCCACAAATATCCCCATCCTCAATGATGAAGGAGCCCAGCACATCAGTGCAAAAGACAAGGCTGAAGCATTCGCAGGAAGATATCAGTCTTCAACCAATTTGATTCACTCCATGTGATATCAAGAAATGGTTGGAGACATAGGATAGTGTAAAGGCTACGGGCACTGACAATATTCTGGCAATAGCGCTGAAGGCTTCTACTTCAGAACCTACTGTACTCCTAGCCAAACCGTTCCAGTACAGCTACAACACTGGTATATACCCGACAATGTGGAAAATTGCCCAAGTATGTCATGTACACAGAAAGTAGGACAAATCTAACCTGGCCAATTACCGTCTCAATCATCAAAGTGACGGAAGATGTCATCAACAGTGTTATCAAGCAGTACTAGCTCAACAATAACTTACTCAGTTACGTCCTGTTTGGTTCCGACAGGGCTACTTGGTTCCTGACCTCATTACAAACATGGACAAAAGAGCTGAATTCCTGAGGTGAGGTAAGAGTGATAGCCCTTGATATCAAGGCTGCATTTAACTGAGTGAGACATCAAGAAGCTCTAGCAAAGCTGGAATCAATGGCTATCATGGGGCAAAATTTCCCATGGATTGAGTCATACCTAACACATAGGAAGACAGTCATGGTTGTTGGAGGTCAATCATCTCAGCTCCAAGACATCTCTGCAGGAGTTCTTCAGTGTAGTGTCCTCAGTCCAACCATCTTCAGCTGCTTTCATCAATGACCTTCCCTCCATCAAAAGGTCAGAAGTGGGGACGGGACGTTTGCTGATGATCGCACAACACTCAACACCATTTGCGACTCCTCAAATACTGAAGCAGTCCATATTCAAATGCAACAAGATCTGGACAATATTCAGGCTTGGGGTGACAAGTGTCAAGTGACATGCATGCCATACAAATAGTGGGCTATGACCATCACCAACAAGAGGCAATCTAAGCACCACCCCTTGGCATTCAATAGTGTTATCATCACCGAATTCCCCACTGTCAACATCCTTGGGGTTATCATTGACCAGAAACTCAACTGGATTCGCCACATAAACACGGTGGCTACAACAGGTCAGAAGCTAGGAATAGTATGGCAAGTAACTCACCTCCTGACTCCTTAAAGCCTGCCCACCATCTACAAGGGACAAGTCAGCAACGTGACAGTATACTTCACACTTATCTGTTGTTGGGGCTGCACTCATCCAATCAAGAAGCTTGGCACGATCCAGGATAAAGTAGCCCTCTTGGTTGGCACCACATCCACAAGCATCCACTCCCTCCACCACCTACACTCAGTCACAACAGAGGCACTGCAGGAATTCACCAAAGATCCTTAGTCAACACCTTCCAAACTCAGGACCACTTCCATGTAGAAGGACAAGGACAGCGGACTTTTGGGAACACCACCACCTCCAAGTTGCCCTCGAAGCCACTCACCATCCTAACTTGAAATATATCGCTGTTCCTTCACTGTCGCTGGGTCAGAATCCTGGAATTCCCTCCCTAATAGCACTGTGGGTCAACCCACAGCAGGCGGACTGCAGTGGTTCGAGAAGGCAACTCATCACCATCTTCTCAAGGGCAACTAGGAGATGGGCTAAGAAAATTGCTGGCCAACCAATGATGCCCACATCTCACAATTAATTAGAAAAAGGAAATTTTGTTCCCTTAGCAATAGTTTGGCAAGTTTTTTTTTATATAGCATCAATCTGCTCAATTAGTCTATTGTAAAACCTGCTTCCACAAGGTAGGGATTCCAAGTTTCTATAAATTGCCAAACTCCAAAAGATAAGTCATGCCTCTATATATTGAGCACTGTCTCCATGGAAATTTAGCAAATGCTCACTGGTATACTGGGCACTTAACCTCAATCAATGCTTTAGTTACATCCCTGCAAAGTAAGGAGCCTCAATAAAGTTTGTTGCATACAACATTATCAAGGTTGAAAGCAGTGAGAGAGAAGACAAGGTAATTCAGTTAGGGAAGTCAGATGAACTAACAGCAGGGATTACTGCACGAAATGATGATGTTACTGCCATTACAGAGATATGGTTCAAGGAGGGACAGGACTGGCGGCTTAACATTCCTGGATATTACCGTTTTGGAGGGGAAACAAAAGGGGTGGGCAAGTTGCACTGCTGATTAGGGATCACATCAGAGCTGTGTTGAGGGGGAACACATTGGCGCAATCTTGCATTGAGGCATTATGGGTGGAGCTCAGGAACAAGAAGGGTGAAATCACAATGTTAAGAGTTTTCTAAAGAACCCCCTACAGCCCATGAGAGATAGCGGAGCAGATATGTAGTCAGATACTGGAAAAGTGTGAAAAGAGCAAAGTAGTTGTGGTGGGTGACTTCAACTTTCCTCTTACTGACTGGGAATCCCTTAGAGCCAGGAGCTCAGATGGAGAGCAATTTGTTATTTGTGTCCAGGAGGGCTTCTTGAGGCAGTATGTTGACAATCCAACCAGAGAGGAGGCCATATTACACTTGGTCCTAGAGAATGAGCCAGGACAGCTGATTGATGTTTCAGAGATATTGGGAACTACAGATGCTGGAGAATCCGAGATAACAAAGTGTGGAGCTGGATGAACACAACAAGCCAAGCAGCATCTTAGGAGCACAAAAGCTGACGTTTCGGGCCTAGACCCTTCAGTAGGACAGTATTTTGGGCTTAGTGACCATAACTTCATAAGATTTCAAGTAGTCATGGAAATGGACACAAGTGGCCCTCGGGTGAAAGGTGCTTAATTGGGCAAGAGCCAATTACACTCAAATTAGACAGGAGCTGGAGAATGTGGATTGGAAGCAGTTATTTAAGGGCAAATCTATCTCTAACATGTGTGAGGCTTTTAAAGACCAAATGACTAAAGCGCGACCGATTGACTAATGCATGTACCTGCTAAACTGAAGGATAGGAATAGCAGGATTCAGGAACCACGAATGACAAGGGAAATTGTGAGGTTAGTCCAAAGAAAAAGGGATGCATACGACAAGTCTAGGCTCCTACAAACTAACGAAGCCCTGGAGGAGTACAAGGAAATTAGGAAGGAACTTAAATGCAAAATTAGTAAAGCAAAAAAAGGGGTCATGAAATGTCCATAGCAAACGGAGAGAATCTGAAGGGTGTTGCAGAGCCACAGGAAGTTGGTGGGATCCTGAATGAGGACTTTGTATTGGTTTTCACCAAGAGAAGGACGTGACTAATGTTGAGGTCAGGGATGAGTGTGAATATTTTACAGAATGTCAACATATTGAAAGAGGTGGTTTTGGGATTCCTAATTTGCATTACGATAGACAAGTCCTCAAGATCAGATAGGATCTACCACCCAGGTTACTCAGAGAGACAAGGGAGGAAATAGCTGGGGCATTAGCAGATATTTTCACATCCTCATTGGCCACAGGTGAAGTTCCAGAGGACTGGAAATTAGCGAATGTCGATCAGAGATAAGGGGAACTGCAGATGCTGGAGAATCCGAGATCACAAAGTTTAGAGCTGGATGAACACAGCAGGCCAAGCAGCATCTTAGGAGCACAAAAGCTGATGTTTCGGGCCTAGACCCTTCATCAGAAATGGGGGAGGGGGAAAGAGGGTTCTGAAATAAACGGAGAGAGGGGAAGGCGGATCGAAGATGGATAGAGGAGAAGATAGGTGGAGAGGAGACAGACAAATTAAAGAGGGGAATGTTGTTCCCTTGCTTAAGAAAAGATGAAGGAATAATCCATGAAACCATAGCCGGTGAGCTTGACATCTGTGGCAGGGAAGCTCTTGGAGAAGATAATGATGGACAAGATGTATGCACAGTTGGAGGAAAATAGACTAGTTAGTGACAGGCTGCATGGTTTTGTCTGGGGAAGGTCACGTCTCACCAACCTGACTGAATTTTTTGTCCACGTAACGAGGATAATTGATGAAGGTGGGACTGCGGATGTAGTTTATATGGACTTTAGTAAGGCATTTGATAAAGTCCCAGACAGCAGATTGGTACAAAAACCACAATGACAAGGTTTCAGGGTGGCCTGGCTAGATGGATAGAAAACTGGCTTGGTCCTAGAAGTCAGAGGATAGCGGTGGGAAGATGTTTTTCAGAATGGAGACCAGTAACTGATGGCGTTCCACAGTGGCCAGTCTTAGGTCCTTTGTTGTTTGTAGTACATATAAAATGACCTGGAGGAAAATGTGGGTGGTCTGATAAGCAAGTTTGCTGATGACATGAAGATTGGTGGAATTGCTGATAGTGCCAATGATTGTGAAAGTAAACAACAGAATATAGATAGATTGGCAACTTGGGGACAGAAGTGGAAGTTGGAGTTTAATCTAGACAAGTGCGAGGTCATACATTTTGGAGTATCAAATTTTGGTGTGAATTATATTGCAAATGGCAGAACCCTTAGGAACACTAACATTCAGATGGATCTGGGCATGTAGGTTCACAATTCCCTGAAAGTGGTACCACAGGTAGCAAATGTGATTAAGGCACGTGGCATGCGTTCCTTCATCGCCCAGGGCGTGAAGTACAACAGTTGGCAAAACATGTTGCAGCTATATAAAATCCTTATAAGGCTGCATTTGGAGTATTGTGTACAGTTCTGGTCACCACACTACCAGAAGGATGTAGAAGCTTTGGAGAGAGTACAAAGAAGGTTCACAAGGATGGTGCCTGGTCTCCAAGGCATTGACTATGAGGAAAGGTTATAAAGACTAGGACTGATTTCACTGGAAAGACGGCAGCTAAGAGAAGACCTGATAGAAGTCTACAAAATTATGACAGGCAAAGTTAGGGTGGATAGTCAGAGGCTTTTCCCCAGGGTTGAAGTTTCAGTTACAAGGAGGCATAGGTTCAAGGTGAGAGGAGGAAAGTTTAAGAGAGATGTGAGAGGGAAGCTTTTCATGCAGAGATTGGTAGCAGCCTGGAATGCACTACCAGAAGAGGTGGTGGAAGCGGGCACATTGAAGACATTTAAGAGGCACCTAGATGGGTACATGGATAGGGTAATAATAGAGGGATATGGATCGAAAAATGCGGGTTTGGTTTTAGATTAATTAGGGCATGACGGTCAGCACAGGCTTGGAAGACCGAAGGGCCTGTTCCTGTGCTGAACTTTTTCATTTGTTCATTTTGTAATAACGTATTGGCTTAAAAGTCTGAAAATTGCACACAGTGAAGGGAGGATAGGGTGAGGTGAGAAACTTTGAGAAAGAATACTTGGAGCACAGAGGAACAAAATAACTGTTAACAGCAGTGACAGCTTATTACTGAGAGACAGAAAACAGCTATAGGGTCTGAGTGGTGAAGTGAAACAAAAAAAAAAGACTCTGCTAAAGAGACAGCATAGGCAAAATGGACTGAATAGTCACCAGTTGTGGTGAATCATCCTGGAAAGAGAAAATGGAGAGCAATGGCAAGGATAATGATTAACTTTCTTTTCCCCCATGAGTTCATTGTTGGTCATTCTTGTTCAAGGCCCACATTTTCTGTAAATCCCCAATTGCCCTTGAGTTGAAATGTTTTGCTCAGCCATTTTGGTGGAGAGTTAACAGTCAACCACATTACTATGGGTCTGAAATCAGATATCAATCAGATGAATAAAGACCTTCCGAAAGGATATGAGGATAAGTGGCATTCTTGGTAAACTCCTGTGGCTTCACTATTTCAGTATGAAGTGTCATTTTTTACTGAGTAGCAATTATACTGAAATTAATTTTTGAACATTTTGCATTTCAGCTGATGACAGTCCTGTGGACAGCATAACAGCTCAGTGGTTAGCACTGCTACCTCAAAGTGCCAGGGGCCCAAGGTTTGATTCCAGCTTCAGGTGACCGACTGTGTGAAGTTTGCACATTCTCCCTGTGTCTGCATGGGTTTCCTCTGGGTGCTCAGGTTTCTTACCACAGTCCAAAGATGTGCTGGTTGAGTGTACTGGCCATGCTAAATTGCTCCACAGCATCCAGGGATGCGCAAGCCAGTTGAATTAGCCAGAGGAAATGCAGGGTTACAGGGATAGGTAGGAAGATAGGTCGAGGTGGATGCTTTTTGGTTGGTGGGGGGGGGGGGATCAGTATGGACTCGGTGGGCTGTATAGTCTGATTCCACACTGTAGGCTTTCTAACGATGCAACAGAAAATAAAATTCGCAGCAGAGAAGTACATTGATAAATATTACATAGGTGACATTAGAAAGTAATGCAACAACTGACAGTGTGAAGGTGGGCTGGTTTATACAATAAGAAAAGCAAACTACCAGGAATATGTTACTATCTTAATAGATGAAAGTTAATATCTGGTTCAGTTGCTGAGAAGTCCAAGAACAAGTCCAGCTGGTGGTCCATTTACCAAGAACAGACTTTAATTTCTTGCTGAGGTCAGGGTGCAACATATTTTTTCTTTTGAAACAGTGACTGAAAGAATTTCTCAAGATTGCATTTCTTACGAAACTGTCTTTCTAATTATGCATGAACTGATCACACATGTCAGACCATCAGAGCAACAGATTCCAGAATAATCTACATCCTTTTGCCTTCTAGAATAAATCACTCAGCAAAGTGTTTTTATTAAAAAATGAAAGCCAATCTCAACAGAATTTATTCTTTTCCTCTTCCTGAAGAATGAGAGCATTTATATGCATTGTGTTTCGGGGATCTCTGATTGAGCGCTTGGATGAGCACGTATACTTTTGTGTTACTAACAGAATATGTTGAATAATTATTGCATCTTTATTAAGCAAGTTTTATTTTGATGACAGATCAATGACTAGATTCCTGAAGGAACCTGATCGATGAATTGAGTTGTTAAAACCTGATATAGTTAAGACATTTGATTGGTCATTTTGGTGACAGGAAAAATAAACTTTTATTTTATATTACAACCTGTGGAGAAGTGCAACTCGAGTGACAGCATACTCCTCCAATCTTGGTCATTACAACACCCTATTTGTCCAAATGAGGAATGGTATTGTAGGCTTGTGCCCATCACTGGCTGTTGTCATCCATTTCACATACAGTTAGCAGACAGTGACAGCTTTCAACTTGCCAGTAAATACTGGATTGGAATCCAGGTGCCCAAGGTGAAAGTGGACAACCAACTGCGTTTGGTACTAATTTGGTGTTATTTTACAGATTCTTTCTGCAAAGAAACCAGACTACACAAGGAGTAGAAAGGTTTCCAAAAACAATAGAAATAAGAGCAGAGGACTGCTCCTCCATGTAATAAGATCATGGCACAGATTCAAGTCCACTTGTCCAACTAATCCCAATCTTGAATATACTCAACAAATAAACACTCACAGGTCACAGGGAAAGAGAAATACAAAAATTCTTAACACCGAGTAAAGAAATGTCTCATCTCCATTCTAAACAGTTGTTCCCTTATTCTAAATCAATGATCTACTGCTCTAAACTGTCCATGAGGGAAACAGCCTTTCAGCAGCTACCGTGTCATGTCCTCTAACGATTTCATATTTTGCAATGATTTAGTCTAATCTTTCCAAGTGCAAACTACATAACTGGTACTCCACCCAGACTTGCATTTCCTTTCAGTCAGTTGAAGAAAAGTGTTGCATATCACTTAGAATAATTAATTAGTTCCCATGCTCATGTATTTGTCCGCAGCAACAGTAAAGTGAATTTTGTACCACACCCAGTCTGTAGTTTTGTGGCAGGCAAAATAAGGATGTTACTATCACAAGAAGCAAAGTTAATTGCCTAATCGTCAATCAACGTGGCATTCAGCTTCACAAAACTATGTATTTAAAATTACACTCCCATTAAAAAAAACAGCCACATGGACGTGACAGAACTCAAGTTATCTTAAGTAATCTGCAGAAATTTTCTCATGTAACTGGCCTCACTACTTAATGCTGCATTGAGATTCAGGCGACACAGCAAATTATTCCTAAGTGATTTAATAACATGGGCTTCCCAAACGAAATTATTTTGCATCCAATCCTGAAGGTGCTGATTTTTGCCAGGTCCAAGTTGCCTACACACTTCATACAAAAGAAATGCAAATCATTACAGGATAACTCACAATATGTTTAGGAAACAAGTACTGGTCAGTGAGCACTGTAATGGACACATTACTTTGGACAGACAGGAAGGAAACAGGCAAGAATATATGAACATCAACTAGCAACAAAAAGACATGACCAGTGCTCACGCATCTCCATTTACATGGATAAGGAGAACCACTTGCTCGATTGGGACAACATCAGTATCCTAGGACAGGCCAAACAGAGACAAGCACGGGAATTTCTCGAGGCTTGGTTCTCCACCAAGAAGGCCATCAATAAACACATAGAATTAGACCCCATGTATACACCACTGAAGAAAAAATGGAAATGAGGTAACTAATTCCAATGGACCTCAGAGTTTAAATACCAGGTGGGAAAATACAACAGCACTTCATCGGAGGCTGCACCGATGATGTTACCCAGCCGGGTAAGGAAACATCTGTGAGCTAACAAGCCAGCTCGGTGAGCGAACCCAACATAATATCCACAACCTGAGCTACAAATCTACTCAAGAATCACAAATTTTTTTGTAAACCAACCTGTATCTAGGTACTCACCCATCCCTTCCTCCCACCTCAAGCCGTACATCCATTTCCTACCTACTAACCTCATCCCACCTCCTTGACCTGTCCGTCTTCCCTGGACTGACCTATCCCCTCCCTACCTCCCCACCTATACTCTCCTCTCCACCTATCTTCTTTTCTCTCCATCTTTGGTCCGCCTCCCCCTCTCTCCCTATTTATTCCAGAACCCTCTCCCCATCCCCCTCTCTGATGAAGGGTCTAGGCCCAAAACGTCAGCTTTTGTGCTCCTGAGATGCTGCTTGGCCTGCTGTGTTCATCCAGCTTCACACTTTATTATCCTGTATCTAGGTAGCAGGCTAAATCACATACATACAAGGAGCAAGAGGTAACCATGGTGGTCTCAAGCCATTATTAAGATTATAATTGACCTGACTGTAACCTCAAATCCACATTCCTCCCTACTCATTAACTTTTCATTCTCTTGCTCAACAAGAATCTATCCATCTCTGCCTCAGAAATATTCAAGCACTTTGATTTCAATACATTTTGTGGAAGAGTTCCAACGATTTACAACCCACTCGAGAAAAACTGTTTGCCTCAACTCTTTTTTAAATGGCTGACCCCCTCATTTTTAAACAGTAATACCTAGTTCTAGATTCTTTCACAAGAGGAAGCAAGGTCTCCATATCCACCCCTGTCAAGACCTCTCGGAACTTTGAATGTTTCAATCAAGGCACTTGCTACTCTAAATTCCAGCAAATACAAGATCCTGCCTAGCCTTTCCTCACAACACAACCTACCCATTCCAGGTATTAGACTGGTAAATCATTGCTGAACTGCTTCTAATGGATTTGTATCTCTCACATACGGAAACCAACACCAGTGAGATGTGGTTTCACTGCTGCCGTATACAAGGGAAGCAAAGCCTTCCTACTTTTGCATTTAATTCTCCTCTCAATAATTTGTAACATTCTATTAGATTTCCTCATTATTTCCTTTACCTGTATAATAACTTTTGTGATGTATGTACTGATTTACACACCTCTGACAGATCCCTCTGCATTCAGAGATATGTAAACTCTGGCCTTTTAGGTAATACGCTTTATTTTTATTCTTCCTGCCAAAACATGCAATTTCACATTTCCCTGTACTCTATTAACCAAGCCAGAATTTCCTTATGTCCTTATGTCCTCTGTGCAAATTATTTTTCTACCTCAGTTTATGTTATAGGCAAATTTGTGAACTATACTTTATATCCATTCACCTGAGGCATTTGTGTTAATTGCAAACAGTTGAAATCCCAGTTATGATCGCTGTGGCACACGACTTGTTTCAGCTTGCCAGAGAGGAAGGCTTCTCAGTCCTCATACATACCCATTTCCCGTTAGCCAACTATCTTCTATCCATGCTAAAATGTTACGCCAACAGCATGAGTATTTACAAATAAGATGGGCCAAAAGAACTATTATTTTTGCTGTGTTTAGACATTAAGAGAAAGGACCATCTTATTGCTCACTATGAATTTAAAAAACTATCAAATTAAAAGTAATCACTGTACCATTCTTCACATTCCAATTGAGAGGATTGCTTCCAAAAAGGTAATTTTTAGTATTACTAACCTGGTGAAACACTGGCTCCTTCCACTGGAGATACACCTGTTCAAAACAAGAACAACATAACTGGAACACAGAACAAACGAGAAAGCCTTTGATAATAACCAATGGATCGCTAAATATTCCCAATTGCTCTTCAGTCAGGGAACACTCAAGGATCAACGCCGAGTCAACTGGAGTAGTTATTAACACAAGACTTTCTCCAGAGCCCATACAGAATTCCAGTAGCTCCAATATATACAAGTGCAAACCTATTTGCCTTGTCAGAACACAATTCACTTGAAGAACTGCAAGGTTGTTTAAATTTCTTATCACTTTGCTACTTTACTTTCGATTTTCATGAATATTGTACCGGCTGCAAAAGGTGAATCAAATTGCTAAGCACGGCATTAGGACAACACATTGAAGTCCCTGCAAAACGGGGAATACAGGTGCAATCCCCACCCATGTCATCAAGGTTCCAATCACCATTCTGGATAGAAGATACAAACAGTAGGAAATTGCCTGGATTGCTGCTACCTTCATATTCTCAAGTAGCAGTAAATGTGACATCTGCAATGCATTTGGAAGGAATATTCTCAGCAAAGAGCCATACTCCAAGAAGAATCCTTAAAAGGTCAAGTGCAGCTCCATGGGTAGCACTTATGGCTTGGGAGTCAGAAACCTGTTAATGAAAAGGCCTACTCGAGACTTCACGGTGGCTCAGTGGTTAGCATGGCAGCCTCACAGCACCAGGGACCTGGGTTCGATTCCTGCCTCGGGTAACTGTCTGTGTGGAGTTTACACGTTCTCCCCGTATATGCGTGGGTTTCCTCCGGGTGCTCCGGTTTCCTCCCACAGTCCAAAGATGTGCGGGCTAGGTGGATCGGCCATGCTAAATTGCCCGTAGTGTCCAGGGGTGTGTGGGGTATAGGGGGATGGGTCTGGGTGGGATGCTCCAAAGGGCGGCGTGGACTTCTTGGGCCGAAGGGCCTGTTTCCACACTGCGGGTAATCTAATCTAATCTAAAACATAGGTTGACACTTCTCAATGCTACACTTTTGGAGGTGCCAACTTTTAGATGGGGTATTAAACCAAGTCCCATCAGCCTTCTCAGGCAAATGAAAGAGATCCTCCAGCACTACTTACGGCATCAGGGGAGTTCTCGCAATGTCCAGGTTAATAGTTATCTAATACCAATAAAACAGATTAGCTAGTCACTTAAACGACTACAATTTGTAGGAGCTTGCACTATGCAAATGCCTGCCACATCTTCTACATTATGATGAATACACTTAAAATCCTTATTGGCTGCAATGCACTTTGGGATGTCCTAAGGTTGTGAAAGGCACTAAAGAAATGCAAGTTCTTTATCTTTCTTTCATTCAATTACCAAACTCAAAGCACCCTTCCATCAACTTCTAAAAACACAAACATAGTGCAGCTGCTGACTTCTCTCAATGCTAAAACATTTGTTCATAATGTTATCTAGCATGATTCAGTCTCTCAATATAAAATAGTAAGATAGTGGAATTAAAGATTGGGTAAAATTATTTCATTGATGCAATGTCATCAGTGATTCAAAGACAATGGTCCCAAACAAAAACTCATCTTTATTTTTAAACAGATATCATGCAATATAAACGTGAATATCCTGCAGAGATAGTAATTTTTTTAAAAAGTAGGAATATAAACTTACTATGGTCACTAGCCCACTGAATAGTACCAGTATAAAAGCTAGAAGGTAGTTGCGTGTATTCTTGTGTTTGAAGCATTCGTACCTGAACAAAATAACAGAATATTAGACTCATGAGACCTAAAAGGACACAAGCCCATTCTTGATAAAAGAGCTGTACACATATTTGGGAAATCATGAATTCTAAATTTTCAAAGATTTGCTGTTCAGGATCAATTTAAATTTGCCAACTTCTGTGTACACATTGAGGACCAAAAATTGCTTCACATCTGACATGACGTCTTTTGGCCTTCACTGCTTCTCACTTCAATTATCTGGCCAATGAGATGCAACTAACATGTTCAAAGCCATCATGGAGCAGCTGCTTGATATCTGACCCAAGCATCCAAGTCTTATTGAATGTGCTTAAATAAAGGCTTTGTGAAGCTACAGTAGTGGGTAATGTCTGTCGAGCCGGATCCTTCCCTTACCTAAAGCTATCAGGAAGGGGAACGGAGCTTGATCATTTTCTCTTTCAACCCATGGCTGTTGCACAAGAGAATATGGTGTATGCATAGTTCTTAAAGAAGTTGGCCAACTAAGTACTTGGCTTTCTTTGTCTGAACACCTGATGCTCTACCGTCTAAGTAAACTGGGGTAGCTAAAGTGCTCCAAGACCACTGTTGAAAATGCAACTTCATTGAGTCAGGTTGTCATCTACTGTGATGCTAAACAAAGATTCCTACTGACTCTCTGTGGTTTGCATTGGGTCTCATTATGACTTGGCTGCAAATTACTGAACTTAAACGAAAACACTCCTGACATTTTATCATTTTCAGATGTTACAGCAAATGTCATTGCATAAACAGCAAAACACCAGAAACGCTTCCAAACTGAAATGGTGAGGACTTTTACCTTAAAAGGAGAACAGCATGCAAGAATTTGCAAAGTTTTATTAATTACTGAGAAAAGCAGCAACAACTTAGAATTGTTTGATGATGTTTAAATGAGCCATTCATCAGCAGCGAGACAAACATTTTTCTTTTTGATATGTAATCTGGAAGTTAAGCCTCTCATTAAAGATTTCCATGGCGAGAAGCTCTCTAAGATTCAGACGATTTTTGAGTGTTCTTGTAGCACAGTAGTAGTGTCCTCAGTCTCTGGGCCAAGGTGCTCAGGTTCAAGTCCCATCTGCTTCAGGGGTGTACAATAAAATTTCTGAACAGGTTGGTTAGAAAATAACTAAACACCCAATTTCATTATAAGATCATAAATGTTGGAGCAGAATTAGGCCATTCAGTCCATCATGTCTGCTCCGTCATTCAATGAGATCATGGATGATTTGATGATCCTTAACTCCACTTTCCTGCCTTATCCGCACAACCTTCAATTCCCTTACTGATTAAAAATCTGTCCATACCAGTCCTGAATATTTTTAATGACGCAGCAATGCAGATCTCTGCGACGATACAGAAATTCATTTCCCTTAGTGGTGGGGGGTGGAATTCTTCATCTTAATGTTTGAAATACATGAAGCCAAATGGCTGAAGAATTTATGATGTTGGATTAGATTCAGTTTTGATCTCAGATATAAGTGCTCTCCAATTTTTTCAGGACTTGTAGTTACTCTGAGCTCTTCTAAAAAACAGAGGCCCGGGGACTACCTGCTACTTGTGTTTACTTTATTGACCGTCTGTAAACCGATGGGGCATTCATTAACCCACATCTGCATTATGGGCCAGACTGGAAGGCTGCCTCCAAAAATACTCCTACATCTTTGGTTGAATTATTGAAATATAATGAATCTGGATTTAAAGTATCAATGATAATGGGAACTGCAGATGCTGGAGAATCCAAGATAACAAACTGTGGGGCTGGATGAACACAGCAGGCCAAGCAGCATCTTAGGAGCACAAAAGCTGGCGTTTTGGGTCTAGACCCTTCATTAGAAAAGGGGATGGGGAGAGGATTCTGAAATAAATAGGGAGAGATGGGAGACGGACTGAAGATGGATAGAGGAGAAGATAGGTGGTGAGGAGAGTATGGGTGGGAAGGTAGGGAGGAAATAGGTCAGTCCGGGGAGGACGGACAGGTCAAGAGGGTGGGATGAGGTAAGTAGGTAGGAAATGGAGGTGCAGCTTGAGGTGGGAGGAGAGGATAGATGAGAGGAAGAACAGGTTAGGCAGGCGGGGACAAGCTGGGCTGGTTTTGGGATGCTGTGGGGGAGGGGAGATTCTGAAGCTGGTGAAATCCACATTGGTACCATTGGGCTGCAGGGTTCCCAAGCAGAACATGAGTTGCTGTTCCTGCAACCTACGGGTGGCATCATTGTGGCATTGCACGAGGCCCAGGATGGACATGTCGTCTGAGGAATGGGAGGGGGAGTTGAAATTAATTCTTGTCTGTGACGGCTATAACTCCAGGCACCCCATTAAGTAATAATGGGAACTGCAGATGCTGGAGAATCCAAAATAACAAAGTGTGAAGCTGGATGAACACAGCAGGCCAAACAGCATCTCAGGACCACAAAAGCTGACGTTTTGGGCCTAGACCCTTCATCAGGGGGGGGGTTGGGGAGAGGGTTCTGGAATAGATAGGGAGAGAGGGGGAGGTCGACCGAAGATGGAGAGAAAAGAAGATAGGTGGAGAGGAGAGTATAGGTGGGGAGGTAGGGAGGGGATAGGTCAGTCCGGGGAAGACGGACAGGTCAAGGAGGCGGGATGAGGTAGTAGGTAGGAAATGGAGGTGCGGCTTGAGGTGGGAGGAAGGGATGGGCGAGAGGAAGAACAGGTTAGGGAAGCGGAGACAAGCTGGGCTGGTTTTGTGATGCAGTGGGGGGAGGGGAAGAACTGGGCTAGTTTTGGGATGCAGTGGGGGGAAGGGAAGATTTTGAAGCTGGTGAAGTCCACATTGATACCATTGGGCTGCAGGGTTCCCAAGCGGAATATGAGTTGCAACCTCAGTCCCCTGCAACCGCAGGAAGTGCTACACTTGCCCCCACACCTCCTCCCTCACCCCCATCCCAGGCTCCAAGATAACCTTCCATATTAAGCAGATGTTCACCTGCACATCTGCCCATGTGGTATACTGTATCCATTTTACCTGGTGTGGCTTCCTCTACATTGGGGAAACCAAGCGAAGGCTTGGGGACCACTTTGCAGAATACCTCTGCTCAGTTCGCAATAAACAACTGCACTTTCCAGTTGCGAACCATTTTAACTCCCCCTGCCATTCCTCAAACGACATGTCCATTATGGGCCTCCTGCAGTGCCACAATGATGCCACGCGAAGGCTGCAGGAATAGCAACTCATATTCTGCTTGGGAACCCTGCAGCCCAATGGTATCAATGTGGACTTCACAAGCTTCAAAATCTCCCCTTCCCCCACTGCATCCCAAAACCAAGATAACAAAGTGTGGAGCTGGATGAACACAGCAGGCCAAGCAGCATCTCAACAGCACAAAAGCTGACGTTTCGGGCCTAGACCCTTCATCTCTCTGATGATGGGTCTAGGCCCGAAACGTCAGCTTTTGTGCTGTTGAGATGCTGCCTGGCCTGCTGTGTTCATCCAGCTTCACACTTTGTTGCCCCATTAAATGTCTCCTTTTACAAAGTGTGAAGCTGGATGAACACAGCAGGCCAGGCAGCATCTCAACAGCACAAAAGCTGACGTTTCGGGCCTAGACCCATCATCAGAGAGATGAAGGGTCTAGGCCCGAAACGTTAGCTTTTGTGCTCCTGAGATGCTACTTGGCTTGCTGTGTTCATCCAGCTCCATACTTTGTTATCACAGTAAGGTTACTGATGGAATCGCGTTTTAGAAATATCATTCCCCTGTACGGCAGACGTGTTTTGGCAATTCGCGTTGCTGAAACATGCGTTATAACCCCTGTACAATTTTGACTCGCCTACACAAGCATACAGGGGAAGTGCAATAGATAGAGAATTTACTTTGTAAAAGGAGACACTTAATGGGGCAACAAAGTAAATTCTCTATCTATTGCACTTCCCCTGTATGCTTGTGTAGGCGAGTCAAAATTGTACAGGGGTTATAACGCATGTTTCAGCAACGCGAATTGCCAAAACACGTCTGCCGTACAGGGGAATGATATTTCTAAAACGCGATGCCATCAGTAACCTTACTGCGATAACAAAGTATGGAGCTGGATGAACACAGCAAGCCAAGTAGCATCTCAGGAGCACAAAAGCTAACGTTTCAGGCCTAGACCCTTCAGAGAGGGGGATGGGGAGAGGGAACTGGAATAAATAGGGAGAGAGGGGGAGGCGGACCGAAGATGGAGAGAAAACAAGATAGGTAGAGAGGGAGAACCTTACTGTTGTTGTTTTGGAATATGTTTTTAGAAAGTATTGCAGAAAAAAAATTAAATTTCAATATTCTCCTCATTCTGGATAATGTGTCAAGCACTCCACCCACCATTGATGAGCTTTCTGAAAATATCAAACTGTTATTTCTACCCCCAAACACAACCTCTCTCCTTCCACCCCTGGAGCGGGGGCAATAGCAGCTTTTAAAGCTTATTATTTAAGGCGCACATTTAAGAGGCTGATTGCAGCCACTGAGGGGGATATGGACAGTGTTCGCCAACTCTGGAAGAGCTTTAACATCATGAATGCAATTGACATGATCATGGAAGCCTGAGGTGATGTCAGTAAGGACTGCTTGTGAGTAGTTTGGCGGAAGCTTCTCCCAGATTCTTTAAGATTTTACAACTTTTGATCAGTCAGAGAAGCTACCAAAAATCAAAGAACATTGTGCTGATCTTGCAAAGCTGATCTACAACAACTTATCAGAGGAAGTGGAAACTGGGGATGAAGGTGAAGTCCAGGATGCAGCACCACCAGAACTTTCCACTTCCATTTTGTCCTCCATCCGGAGGGAAATTGAGAAGCAGTTACAGCTCTTGAAGGATAACAATTACAATGCAGAATGCAGCAGGGTAGCAGTTTGTGGAATAGATCTCATTTAGCACCCTATGAACTGCTTCTTCATGAAAGAAGGAAAAGGGCGAAGCAGCAAAAACATTTTTAAGCCTACCCCTAAGAAACAGCGGACAACGAACCACAGCCATCCACTTCAGGATTAACTATTTTTCACACTAACCCTGCAATCACAATTGTACCTGAGGGTGATGGCGAGTATGACAACCCTCAGCCCCTGCATTAACAACAGAGCAGCCTCAAACCCTCCACTGCCATCGTCATCGTCATCGTGACATTTTTTCAAGGTGAGGTGTAAAATTTACCTTCATTTCATTATTAGATATGAATCAAACATTTATTCAAACTGTGCTGTCCTTTGTGTTAGGCCTTTTGAGTAATTTTTGAGCGATTTTGAGTGATTGCTTTTGGTTGTCTGCCCCAACCTCACTTTTCCAATAGACCCCCATACTTCTGTAGCGTGATTTTCTAGAACATGATATTGCACTGGAATGCAACTATTGCCTTATAGCAGAACCCCCTGTATTTTCAAATTTAAAGCTGACCCTCTTGCAAGTAGTTATTGCTCCTCTGTAATCTGACACAAGTTTAAAACACTGGGTTACGAACAGTAAATTAAAAGAACCTCCACTGACAATATAGAAAAATATTTTTTAATCTGGAGCTGAGAGAGATATTAGGAATGCTGAGCTTGGTCCAAGTAATGGATTTTGAAGGGTACATTTAAAAGATGATGTAGGGAATAATTTCATTTCATAAAGAGTTGCTGAAAACTCTACAGCCTGTGTAGCATCAGAGTGATGCACTAAAAGAGGCGTGCAAGTTTTAGATATGCTGGCTAATCACAATTAATTTACACAAAATATCAGTCATCTGAAATCAGTGGACAATGGATTGCTCACATGTAAGTGGAGTTGTATATCTTGCTTGATCTGTGAAGTCGCCGGTTAATGCAAACAGTTTCAGCAGACTTTTAGAAATATTTATTTATTTCTTATAGACTGGGATTCTTCCCTCGGAACATTTAACAATTCAATTACTGGGCAGAAACTAGACAGAGCGAGAGCGAGCAAAAACAGAAGAAGCAGTCTCCAGGCATTGCACTATCACCTGTCAAACCCAGTCAGAATCGTTCTCTCTCTTTTGTTTCTGTGGTTGGCTGGTTAGCATTAGTCCTCCCTTGATTTACCGATGCAACATCCAATCAGCTGCCAAATAGCCAGATTGCAACTAATCAGTGCCAATCATCTACAGTGTCCTTAGACTAGTAAGGAAGGTGCGTTCAAAGTTCAATTCTTAATTTCAACTCACTGATCCAAACCAACATAAAAACTGGTTTCTTGGGTTGGGATCTGATGCTGCCTGGCTTGAGGTGTTCCTCAGCTCCACACTGTGTTATCTCAGAATTCTCATTGTGACTCTTAAGACTCCCTACCATTTTCACTGAATAGGCTGAACAGCTTATTGGTACAGTACTTCTGATCTTCGCCGAATGGTTAACTATGAGCGAAACTGACTCATCAGATATACAGAATTGCAAATGGTGTACAAAGAACAAAGAAACAAAGAAACCTACAGCACAGGAACAGGCCCTTCGGCCCTCCAAGCCTGCACCGATCAAGATCCTCTGTCTAACCTGTCATCGATTTTCCAACGGTCTGTGTCCATTTGCTCCCCGCCCATCCATGTACTTGTCCAAATATATCTTAAAAGACGCTAACGTGTCTGCGTCTACCACCTCCGCTGGCAACGTGTCCCAGGTACCCACCACCCTCTGTGTAAAGAGCTTTCCATGCATATCTCCCTTAAACTTTCCTCCTCTCACTTTGAACTCATGACCCCTAGTAATTGAGTCCCCCACTCTGGGAAAAAGCTTCTTGCTATCCACCCTGTCTATATCCCTCATGATTTTGTAGACCTCAATCAGATCCCCCATCAATCTCCGTCTTTCTAATGAAAATAATCCTAATCTACTCAACCTTTCTTCATAGCTAGCACCCTCCATACCAGGCAACATTCTGGTGAACCTCCTCTGCACCCTCTACCAAAAGGGTGTGGATGCTTTGGAATGTGGCAACCAGAACTGCACACAGTACTCCATCTCTTGCCACAGTCTGTTTTGTCTCTCAGTCAACATAGCAACTAATACATCAATATTTAAGATCATTATTTAATCATTATACAGCACTGATAAAAGTTGTAAACATTTAATGTGAACAATGACTGCCTGTCGCAAGGTATACAGAGGCTACCCCAGTACGTGGTGCTGTAGTGCTTCTCCTCTACAGCTAATTAGTTTGTATTAAAAAAAGCAACCACAATGAGACTGGCAAACGAACTGTAATCTCAACTCTGGATTTTTTTCTCAGTTGGCTAAGAGTTACGGTATCTTTTGCTTGAACTAGAGTTGGTCTCAGTCAATGAGGTTGCCAGTGCAATCTAACAATGAGACACAGAAATCAAAGCCTACAAGAGGGTCAAGTGTTCTGCGGAAGGGTCACTGAAGAATAGGCTACAAAGCAAAGCGGAGTACAATCGCTGGCAACGATGCATCCCTCCCTCATGAGTTCTGACATCAATCATTACAAAGTGCTTCAAGAGGTTAGTTTTAGCATACGTCAACTGCAGCCTCCTAGATTGCCTTGATCCACTTTCGTGAACTACTGTTGCTAAAAGTCTATGGCTGATGCCATCTGTCACCCTACTCTCATCCCTTTGTTATGAGGATTACAAGGGTACCTATACCAGACCTCTAATTATTTACTTTAGCTCTGTCTTCAACATCATAATTCCAACAAAACTCATCTCCAAACTTCGAGACCTAGGACTCTGCATCCATTACTGCAACTGGATCCTTGGCCTTAGAGTCCCACGAGAATGTGTACTCAGCCCTTACTATACGCATTACACACTCATGACTGTGGCTAAATTCCGCTCCAACTCCAACAGGTCTGCTGATGACACCACCGTAGTGGGTCGAATCTTAAACAACAAGACATAGTACAAGAAAGAGACAGAGAGCTCAGTGGCAATGTATAAAGACAAATTCTCAAAGACAGCAAAATGAAGGAGCTGGTCATCAACTTCAGGAAGCAGAACGGAGGATACGCCTCTGTCTGTATCAATGGTGCTGAGGCAGCGATAGTCGAGAGCATCAGGTTCCTAGGAGTAAACATCACCAATCTGTCCTGGTCTATCTATGTCGATACTACAGCTAAAAAAAAAACAAACAATCTCTACTCCTCCTGCAGGGTAAAGAAATTCTGTACGTCTATGACGACTCTTACTAATTTTTATAAATGCAGACAGAGACATCCTATCTGGATGCATCACAGCTTGATACCGCAAATGCTCAGCCCAAGACCACAAGAAATTACAGACAGTTGTGAACACAGCCCAGTCCATTACACAAACTAGCCTTCCAACCACTGACTTCCTGCTGCCCACAGAAAGCAGCAAACATAATCAAAGACACCGTCCATCCTGGTTATAATCTCTCCCACCTTCTTTCATTGGGCAGAAGATATATTAAGTTTGAAAACACAAAACAACATAGATTCAAGAAGTCTCTTCCATGCTGTTCTCAGACTTTTGAGCATACCTAGAATCACTGAATCCCTACGGGGTGGATGCAGGTTGTTTAGCCCATCAAATCCACACCCACTCTCCAAAGAGCATCCCACTCACACATACCCTCCAACCTTATCCCAGCAACCTTGCATTTCCCATGGCTAATCCACCTAACCTATCCATTACCGGACACCATGGGCAATTTAGCATGGCTAATCTACCAAACCTGCACATCTTTGACAGTTTCTAATTGAAGATCTGGAGCACGCGGAGGAAACCCGCGCAGACACAGGGAGATTGGGCAAGCTCCGTACAGACAGTCACCCAAGGCCGGAATCAAACCTTTCCCTGCAGCTGTAACATTATACTCTGCATTCTACTCTATTAACTTGTGGTACTGATGAATGGCAGGAATTGCCTGGATAGCACGTGAAACCATACTTTTCACTGTATCCCAGTACATGTGACAATAATAACATCAAAACCAAATCACTGCACTCAAAATGTTAACTCTGCTTTCTTACCATGGATGCTGCCAGACCTGTTGAGTTTCTCCGGTAATTTCTGATCTTGTTTCAGATTTTTAAAAAACTTCTACTGTAGTATAATAACCAAAGTGTCAATGTGGGAGTTTTGTGATATATTTTGATAGGTTAATTGCAGCCAAAATCTAGCCTGTTTTGACAGATACGCTGACAGGCTTTTTTTTAAAATTATTTCACAGCATTGTCAAACATATAACACAAAAGAAGAAGAAAAAAAAAATCTTAAGCTAAGAAGCTGTGCAACATAAGACTCTGAGCATTCCTTTCTGATTTCAACGCTGAAACATACTCTTAATGGGAACCAAAGCAGTTGATTGAACAGAAAAGAGAACAGAGGAGATTAGGTGATAATGGGAACTGCAGATGCTGGAGAATCCAAGATAATGAAATGTGAGGCTGGATGAACACAGCAGGCCTAGCAGCATCTCAGGAGCACAAAAGCTGACATTTCGGGCCTAGACCCTTCATCACCCTCTGATGAAGGGTCTAGGCCCGAAACATCAGCTTTTGTGCTCCTGAGATGCTGCTGGGCCTGCTGTGTTCATCCAGCCTCACATTTCATTATCAGAGGAGATTAGGTGATGGGATTATGAATTAACTAGATTTCTTTACTGCAGGTTTGGATGTTTAAGATTTTACTGATGTAAACAGAACATGAATTAGATATTCCAGTTAGTTATTAGTCAGGAACTCTGATGAGAATCCAAAGCTACTCAAGTACTTACAAGCAGTAGACAAATATACAGCAGCTGTAGATCATGGGAAGTTCATCCAACAACTAGGACAAAAATTGAAAATAAGAGAATGAATTTTATTGTCAAGATATATCTAATATAATCCCTGTGTAGAATAGTTTGAAGGTGTCTATAATGTTAACTATGCTATTATACTAGTTTAAAGGCACCTGCAGACTAATGGAACAAAACGCTTTTTTCTAATTGAAGTGCATTTCTATTTTCAGTTTTAAAAAGCTTCACAATCAGCTTCCGAACGTTTCCTAGAACTATCAATTGATTTTAAAGGATTAAGCAACTTAAACAGCAAATACAGCCATTAGCTTTCCAACGATACAAGAGTGCATTCTGAAAGAGGAGCAAAGCTTTGAAGAGCCAAAGTGAACATGCAAATGAAAATCACTATTTTATTCCTTAATTGAGACTACTTTTGAAAACCTTGGAACTTTTCATTGGAATAAACAGCAATAATTCATCTGTTGATGCCCTATTTCCAAAGTCTGAGAAACTAGTTTAAAAAATACTTGATATTGGAGATTTTGGACTTCATAATCCTTCTATAAACAAAATGCTTTTAGCTTGTGGTTTTCTGCTTCAGTCAACCTTTCCATTCAACACACACTCCTAGAGAAAAAAGGCATTAAAGACTACAATGAGCAATGTAAGAGCATGAACATCAGAGTTTATTGATACACCAGAACAAAAATTACGCAAAATCAGTTTGTTTCACTTTAACAAGATAAAATTGATTTAAAGATAGAAAAAGATGAACTTAAATTTAAAGATTAAACCAAAAAGGGAAACTTCTCTTTTCATTTTCTTTCCCCTTGGCCTTGCATCTGTAAAGAATTATGGGGCAAGTAACAGCCCAAGAACTGGAGATGCTGGAACAGTTAAAGGACAGTTTTCAGGCTGGGGAAAGGTCTGTCATAGATATTCTAGCACTAGCCCAGGGAAACTGATTTTCTATATACTATATTGATCAAAACCTTTGCATACAATTTCCAACTTTACAGATGATACAGAAGTTGGAAATATTGTGAACAAGTTGGCAGAACAAACGGATAGGAGACAGATAATGATCAGTGTAGAGACGTGAGAGGGATGCATTTTGGCAGGAAGATCACTGGTGATATAAAATAAAGGGTGCAACTCTAAAAGGACTGCAGAAACAGAGGGACCTGGGTTAGGATTTGTGGCAGGGCAAATTATGCAACAGTTAATAAAGCAAACAATATCCTTGGCTTTAATAGTAAGGGAATTGCATATAGGAAGAAGGAGATTACATTAACTTCTGTAAAATAAAAGTTTGGCCTCTCAGCAAAAGTACTATGTCAGTTCTGGGTGCCACACTTTAGGAAAGTATTGGATACAGCACAGAAGAGGATTGCAAGAAAGAGTCCAGTTATTAGCAATTTTACTTATGAAAACAGATTGGAGAAGCTGGGACTATTGTCCTTGGAGAAACAAAGGCTCAGAGGAGATGAAGTTGAAATATTCACAATGATAGGGAGTCTAGACAGAGTAAATGGATAGGAAAAGAGTTCTCACTGCAAGAATCAAGAACAAATGTAACAGATTTAAAGTGTTAAAAAAGTACAAATGATAGATGGAAAAATATTGTCATGTAGCAGGTGGTTGGGCTCTGAAATGCACTGCCGAGTGTGTTTTGGAGGCAGGTTCAGTCAAGACCTACAAAACAGATTAGACAGTTATTTGAAAAGGAAAAATATGTATAGTTATAGGAACGAGGCAGGAAAATAAGACTAAATGAGAGGCTCAGAAAGCGCTAGTGCAGACTTGAGAGGCTAAATAATCTCTTTCCACATTGTAACAAATGCCTTGTTCTGTGCTGACACCCACATTCAGCTGCTTGGTAAGTAACACCACCAGAGACCCTGATGTGCATTAACTTGAAGGTTAAATGACAAGTCACACACTGATCTGATTAATAATTAGCATTCTGGTCATAAATCACGATTCATGGTTATTTTTTGCGCCACCCCTTTTATTAATGGGGGTGTGGATTTTACCAGTAAATTTCATCTTTACTGGCCATCCTGAGTTGTTGTTTGAGAAGATGGATCAGAGGATCTACCATAATGAATGGTATTGGGCACTGATGGAACATTGACCCAGTGGTGATAAAGGAACAGAGACATGTCCAAGTTACGACGGTGTAGGACTTGAAGGTGACAGTACTTCTACATTCCTACCTGTCATCTCACTTTAACATGATAAAGGACAACAGGTTAAACTGGAGGGGGAGACAGTGAAAACTGGAGAATTGAAAGGGGTAAGTCAAAGATGAACATAGAACAGTACAGCATAATACAGGCCCTTCCATTCCCCCTCCCATTCTTTAGATGACATGTCCATCATGGGCCTCCTGCAGTGCCACAATGATGCCACCCGAAGGTTGCAGGAACAGCAACTCATATTCCGCTTGGGAACCCTGCAGCTCAATGGTATCAATGTGGACTTCACCAGCTTCAAAATCTCCCCTTCCCCCACCGCATTCCAAAACCAGTCCAGCTCATCCCCTCCCCTCAATGCATCCCAAAACCAGCCCTGCCTGTCTCTGCCTCCCTAACCTGTTCTTCCTCTCACCCATCCCTTCCTCCCACCTCAAGCCGCACTTCCATTTCCTACCTACTAACCTCATCCCACCTCCTTGACCTGTCCGTCTTCCCTGGACTGACCTATCCCCTCCCTACCTCCCCACCTATACTCTCCTCTCCACCTATCTTCTTTTCTCTCCATCTTCGGTCCGCCTCCCCCTCTCTCCCTATTTATTCCAGAACCTCACCCCATCCCCATCTCTGAAGGAGGGTCTAGGCCCGAAACGTCAGCTTTTGTGCTCCTGAGATGCTGCTTGGCCTGTGTTCATCCAGCTTCACATTTTATTACCTTCCACCCATGATGTTGTGCCAACCTATTATCCTACTAAGATCAATCTCTCCTGCATACCCTACATTTTACTGTCCTGCACGTGTCTATCCAAGAGTCACTTAAAAGTCTCTAAAGTATCTGATTCCACTACCATTGCCAGCAGCATATTCCACACACCCACCACTCTCTGTGTGAAGAACCTACCTCTGACATCTCCCCTATACCTTCCTCCGATCACCTTAAAATTATGCCCCTTCGAAATAGTCATTTCTGCCCTGGGAAAAAGTCTCAGACTATCCACTCTATCTCTGCCTCACATCATCTTGTACACCTCTATCATGTCACCTCTCATCCTTCTTTGCTCTAATGAATAAAAAAGCCCTAGTTCCCTCAATCTTTCCTTATAAGACCTGCCCTCCAGTCCAGGTAGCGTCCTGGTAAATTTCCTCTGCTTCCTCTCTAAAGCTTCCACATCTTTCCTATAATGGGTTAACCAGAACTGAACACAATATTCCAAGTGTGGTCTAATCAGAGTTTTATAGAGCTGCATATAGATCTTCAACTCAATTCCCCTGCCAAAGAAAGCCAACATACCATACGCCTTCTTGACAAGCCTATCAACTTGGGTAGCAAATTTGAGGGATCAATGGGCGTGAGCCCCAAGATCCCTCGGTCTCTCCACACTGCCCAGAATCTTGCCATTAACCTTGTATTCTGCATTCGAATTCAACCTTCCAAAATGATCACTTCACACTTTTCTGGGTTGAATTCCATCTGCCACTTCTTTGTTCAGCTCTGCATTCTGTCAATGTCCCGGTGCAACCTACAACAGCCTTCCACACTGTCCACACCTCCACCAACCTTCGTGCCATCAGCAAGCCTAACAACCCACCCTTCCTCTTCATCATCCAAGTCATTGATAAAGATCACAAAGACCAGAGGTCCCAGAACAGATCCCTGCAGAACACCACTGGTATCCGAGCTCCAGGCTGAACACTTCCCATCTACTACCACCCTCTGTCTTCTATTGGACAGCCAGTTTTGTATCCATGAAGATTAGGTAAACTGGATAGTGCTGCAGAAAACATCAAAAACACGATTAATTCCTTGTGTGTGACACATAACAAATCATTGAAGAAAATAAGTTCATTTTACAAAGAATATGCAAGTCAACGTGAAACCCTCATTTCATTAAATATCCAGAAGAAAAACCTAGTGAATGAGGGATATGTAAAAATTCAAGTTAATTCAACTCTTGCAAAAGTTAAGAACAACTTGCTGAAACAAGTTTCTGCTCCTGGCATGTCATTTGCCTCAAATGTGTAAATGCACCACCTAGTAATTGGCAGGCTTAATTGTGATAGGTAATGTTAACTAGATTGGTCTGTGAGTTACTGAACTGAAGAGGGAACAGAAAGTCAGGCTAGGTCCCTGCCCTGATCATTATCTTGTTTACTATTCTTGCTGTAGACTCTAGAGAAGGTCAGGATAAAATCTGTGATGTTGTCATATTCAAATAGTTTGTTAACTTTAACAATCCAGCCACATACACTTGTGAGGGGGCTTACAGGTCTGCCGTCACATGTGGAAAGGCAACTGAATGAGAAAGGGCGGGGGATGGAAGAATTTATATTATAATAAGACTATTCACTACTTACGCAACAATGGGTAGCAAGTCAAATGCCTTGATTACATATGGAACATACAAAAAACCTTACTTCTGTGGCTTATAAAGTCATAGGAATTTCTGATTTGGAAGATTATTTTCTAAAAGATCATTGTCACTCAATAGCTCAAATAAACTAGAATTTTACAAGCATATTCTGACAGTGAACAACAGTAGCTCCAAGTCTGAAAGTAACAGCAATACAAATCATTTGAAAGTAAACTCATGAGAAGGACAGAAATTTTTAAAAAAACGGCTATATGTATTCTCTCAATAGTCACAAGAAACGTCTACTGCTCAGAAAGAGATGCCAAAAACAAACGCTCAAGACACTTTAACAAAATAATTATTCCCAGAGAGAGACGCAGAGGTGGGGGGGGGGGGGGGGGGGGGGGGTGTTCAAGCACAATGGGGGAGAAGCACAAGGGGATGAGGGTGGGGGGGGAGGAATGAGAGATGGGAGGTGGAAGTGGGAGAGAGTGCAGCATCTCAGGAGCACAAAAGCTGACGGGTGATCCGCTCTGTTGACATTACATAGCACTGCAAATCAGCAGTCCAGCCAACTGACCCCTCATAATGACAAAGAAAATTATTTTTAAGATCAAAAACTATTGTCAAGTTATTCAATTATATTTTCAAAAAACATTTCATCCTTTATCAGTATCCAAGTTCTTTCAAAGCTTACAATTACTATCACACATCTTTTCCTTCTTTACAATCTTTCTTTTTCAACTCACCAATGCCCTTTGGATACTTAGCATTAAAATCTACATCCATTCTTCAGAACATAGATACCCATCATAAATTATAGGGGGAAAAATTCTATTCTTTTTCAAATACACAGCCTCACAGGTATGAGGTGTCATTCAGTACCTCAGTAAAGTAGTCAGTCATTCTTAAGGTGCGAATCACAATGACATTGTGGGCAGAGCAGGTTACATCTTTAATCTCCCCTAGCCTTGCAACCCTTAAGTTCTTGGTGCTCCCCTAAATCGGCTGGTTACACAAATCAAATTTTCTTGGTTTTGTTACTAGCTGCCATGCCCGTAGCTAACTGGATCATAAATTCAACGCCTGCACCAAGCTTTGGGTCATCTAGCGTCACCTTACATGTTTCAATGTCACATTTTTCTGATAATTTCCTGTAAACAACAAGAAGATAGTTAAATAATTGCCTAATTTATTAATGAAGCTCAAATACCAGAGTAAACCTTCATCACTTTGAAGATTGATGATAAACTTTGATTTGGATATGACACCAACAATTTGCAGTAACAATAGGACCACTTCAATTCCCAGTGGAAGCACTTAAGCATGAAAAATTTGCAAGCCAATTGGAACAAGATGAACATAAGATGTTGAGACAGGAACATACCCAACACTTGCGCATATTGTAGGTCATGCAACCTTGATTAGGGTGAGGGGACAAGGAGCAGAGTTTCAATGGAAATAGATCATACCCAAGCCCCAATGTATCTTGTTCAAAGTCCACTTATGCATACTACAAAATCAGTGTCCAGAAAGTAATAAGGAATGAATCCCTGGTCAAATTCCATTTCCCTTCTCTCCCCTTCAATACAGGAAGACAGCAGAAAAAAACAATATCCCAGATACTTTTCAGCTACATCAGCAGAGAACGCTGTTAAAACTAGGAATTCCACCACTACCACCTGTCAGTCTACTTCCAATCACCAGTAAAGTCAAGTAAGAAATCATAACAGTGCTAACAAGCAGCACTTGTACAGCAATAACCTGCTCACTGACACTCAGTTTGGGTCCTGCCAGGGCCATGCAGCTGCTGGCCTCAGTCCAGCCTTGGTTCAAACAGTCAAAAAGCTGAATTCCAAAAGTGGGAGAGTACGACTGCCTTGACACCAAGGCCATATTTGACTGGGTGTGGCATTAAGAGCTCTGGCAAAACTAAGACTCAAATGGGAATAAGAGGTCAACTCTACTGACTGGAGTCACATCTAGCACAAAGGATCGTGGTTGTGGCTGTTGGAAGTCAATCATCCCAGCTCCAGGACACCTCTGCAGTACTTTATCAGGGACTTTTAATTAAGCTGCTCACAGATGTCATTACACTCTTTCTGGCACAGCTGGGATTTGAAGACAGGTCTCCTAGCTCAGAGGCAGGGACATTACCACTGAACCATAAGAGCCTTTAAATTTCACACTGGGATTTGAACTCTCATCTCCACTGCATTAGTTCACAGACTGGAATACTAACCTATTACATCAGTGTCTGCAAAAATGCTTTCTTTTTTTAAAGAAAAGTCAATCTATTCAGAAGAATGAGACACACCTCTGGAGCAGGTGGGACTTGAATCCAGGCTTCTGGCCCAGAGGTAAGAACTTTATTACAACAGCATAACTGCCTTGAGTTTCTCAAGGTATCACCCTCGACCTAATCATCTTTAGATGCCCTTTCCATCATTAGGTCAGAAGTGGAGTTGCTGGTTGATGATTGCATAACGTTCAGCATCATTTACAACTTCTCAGACTCCGAAGTAGTCAACGTTCAAACGAAGAAAGACGTGGGCAACATTCAGGTTTGGGCCAATTCCCACCATGCCACACAACTGCCATGCATCAATCATCAGCAGAGAGATTTTAACCACTGCCTCTTGACAATCACTGGCATTACCACCGTAGAATCTCACACCATTAACATTGTAGGGGCTACCATTGACCAGAAATTGAACTATACAAATACTGTAGCTACAATGGTAAGTCAAACACTAGGCATCCTGAAGTGATTAACTCATCTCCTGATTCACAAAGCCAACCCACTGTCTACAAGGCATAAGACTTGTGCTATGGAATAATTTGCGCTTGCCTGGATGAGAAAAACTCCAGCAACTGTCTAGAAACTTGACACAATTCAGGATAAAGCAGACCAGCTTACTGACAAGCATCTAGTCCCTCCACCACCAAATCTACAAGATGCACAAAAGGAATTTACCAATGCTCTTTCGATAACACCTTCCAAACACATGGCCGCCATCATTCAGAAAAACAGGTGCAGTAGATACAAGGGAACACCAATGTCCGCAAGTTCCGCTCCAAGTCTTCACAGTCCTGACTTGGAAATATATTACTGTGCTTTCACAATCATTGGGCTAAAATCCTGGAATTCCCTCACTAATGGCAGTGTGGGTACTTACAGCAAATGAGCTACAGCAGCTCAAGAAAGCATCTCAATATCTCTTTCTCAAGGGTAGTCAAGTATGAGCAATAAATGCTGGCCCATTCACTGAAGCCATGAATGAACCATTTTAAAAAACAAAATTCGTGTATTAAATGTGGGAAAAGTACTGGATAACCACAAGCTGTGGAAGCTTGCACCAGCGCACTCATGGAGAAATCGAAGAACAAGAAAACTATAATAATGTAAAATAGTATGCAGTATGGTATTGACGCTTTAAATTTCAGCAGTACAGAATTGTACGCTTAATTTTCCCCCATTTTAGAGGCACAGTTAGGAAAAGGCAAAGTTGTCAAAGTCCTATCAGACCGAGGTTGCTCCCTTTAGAGAAACAACCGGTAGTGATTTAACCATCACCTTGCCCAAGACAAAGAGAGATGTTTTGGGAGACAGTCCTTCATGATAACCTCAGGCAGTGTGGGAACTGAACCTTTATTAATGACATCACTCTGCATTGCAAACCAGACAACTGAGCTAACTGACTCCTCCAGCTAATTCCCTTTGAGGCTAGCAGTGAGTAGACTTCTTGAATCACCTCAGTCTATGTAGCATAAATACCCTCACAAAACTGTTTAGAAGAGAATTCCAAGATTTTGACCCAGCAATGGTGAAAGAATATTGATGTGATTGCAGTGGTATGGTGCATGGTTTGGAGGGGAACTTGCAAATGTTGGTGTTGAGTGTTTCCTTGCCCTTCTGGCTGACAGAGCTTCTGGATTTGGAAGGTGCTGTTGAAGGAGTTTTGGTATGTTGCTTAGGTCAGTACATGATGTACACTCTTTAACATTACTGAATTATTTAAATCACTATTTCAGTTCTGCTGAATCTAGCCCAGCTACGTAATGAAGTGTTTCAGCAAAATCAAACATGCAATATGTGAAATTCATGCATACATTGTTGTCCATAAGTCATAAGCTACAGCTACACACATCTCCTGCCCCACCAGAGGGTAAACAATCTGGACCATTGCTGCACAAACAAAGATGCCTGCCACTCCATCCCCTGCCCACACTCTGGAAAAATCAGATCACAGCTATGTTCCACCTCCCGGCTTATAAGCAGAAACTGACACAGGAAGACCCTTCACTAAAGGAAGTACAATGCTGGTCTGAGGCTGTGGCAGACCATCTCCGGGACTGCATGTAATCGGTGGACTGTACTGTGCTCAAGCACTCAGCGGAAAACCTAGACGAGTATGCTGCCACCATCACGGACTTCATTAGCAAATGCGTGGAGGATTGTGCATCAAAGAAGTCAATCTGAGCAGTTCTCTACTGTAAACCTCGGATGAACCAAGAAATCCACTCCCTACTAAAGACCAGGCATGCAGAATTCAAGTTAGATGACCCAGACCAACACAAGAAGTCCAGACATGAGCTCTGCAAAGCCATTAGGATGCCAAGAGGCAGTATCGGACCAAGACAGAGGCCCAAACCTAACAGACTCCCACCACTTACGGTGGGGCCTAAATTATGGGATACAAAACAAAGCAGAGCAAGATAACAGGCAAAGACATATCCTTCTCTGACGAGTCAAAATACAGAAGGGAGATCAAGGTTTGGTGACGCGGTGCAATGACAACCACCTCTTTCTCAATGTTAGCAAAACTAAAGAACTAATCAATGACTTCAGAAAGAAAGAAGGAGATCACGTCCCCAGCTACATCAACGAAACTGAGGTCAAAAGACTGGAGAGCGTCAAGTTCCTTGGAGTGACGATAACCAACAACCTGTCCTGCATTTCCCATGTAGATGCCATGGTCAATAAGGCACAACAATACACGTTCTTCCTTAGGCGGCTCGGGAAATTTGGCATATCCATAAGGACTCTCACCAACTTCTACAGACGCACGACTTAATGCATAGTGTCTGGGTATATAATGGCCTGGTACAGTAACTGCTCTGCCTGGGACCATAAGAAACCACAAAGGGTGGTGTGCATAGCCCAAACCGTCATGTAAGCCAACCTTCCATCCATGGACTCCAATTACATGGCTCGCTGCCGCAGAAAGGCCGCCAATATCATCAAAGATCCATCACTCCCTGGTAATGATCTCCTACAACCTTTTCCATCAGGCAGAAGATACAGATGCCTGAACGCAGACACCAGCAGATTCAGGAACCACTTCTTCCCAGCTGTTGTTAGACTGGTGAATAAACTCTCTAGCCTCAAATAATGCTGATCTTGCTAACATTGATCGCGCCTAGAGCATGCCCTGCCCATTGCAACCAATATGCCTCTAAGTCTTTTTGTTCTGTACATCCTTGTTTACTGCGATCTTCCTGTATTGCTCATAAACAAAGCTTTTCACTGTGCTGCGGTACACATGACAATAAAATCATACATGCAGGTTGCACACTCATGTGGGTATATATTGTTGGAAATTGCTGAATGAACAGATATCTATACAGCACCTTAATGTAGTAAGCAGTCTCTTCACTACAGAATTATTAAACTCAAGTTCCCAAAGGAAATGGTAAAACTGTCAGCCAAGAGCTTAATCATAAACATATCCATTTACCAATATTGAATGTGGAGGGGCAGTCGAGGGGTTTGTGCAGAGATTTTCAGAGCTTCAGACTTTAATGACTGAAATAGCATCATGGGTGCACAATTTAATCAAAGTTAAAGATCTGACTAAATGGGTTTGGGTGTAGTTCTCCTCAGAAAAAAAAATCCAGAAATGAATAGAATCTAAATCCAATCATAAATCCGTAGGTTGCCCTGACAACAAATGCTCCTTGCTGTAGAAGACAAACAAGGTAGAGATGGTTGTTAGTAACTTTTAAATCAATACTAAACAGATTAATGTGTTGAAAATGGCACCATGACCACATGAATAAATTGAAATGTTAAAGCGTACGATGGACCCTTGCATTTATTTTAGACCTGCAGATCTTTTATATTAACAATCAATATCAATAACCTGGATGTGGGCACCAAGCATATGGTGTCCAAATTTATCAACAGAACAGAAAAATAAGTTGTAAGGACAGTTATACAAAACTGAGTGAGCAAGATTATGATAGGCGGAGTATAATGTGGGAAATCATGAGATTCACCATCTTGAAAAGAAAAATAAGAAAGCAGAATATTTTTAAATGGTAAAATGTTTAAACTGGAAAGCATTGCTACTCAGTGCACTCTGGAAATCATATAAATGAATGTGGAAAGTTATCATGCAAATATAATAAGCATTTAGGAAGGTAAATCAATAGTTTATGGATCGTAATGGGATTAAAAAGATATGATAATTTTATGGGCAAGTGGAATTCAGATGGAAAGTGAATGACTTGAAGGGTTACATATTTTTTGATTTGATTTATCATTGTCATATGTACCTAGGTACTTATGAAAGTTTTGTTTTGCATCCAGTATAGACAGGGACATACAATTCAAAGTGCATCAGGGTAATAGAACAGAGCAAAAAACAGTGTGTTACGGCTGCAGAGAATGAGCCCAGAGAGCACGTTCTGAGGGGTCCATCCAGGAGTCTAATAACTGCGGGGAAGAAGCTGTTCCTGCATCTTGTCGTACACAGGTTTAAACTTTTGAATCTTTTGCACAATGCAAGAGGTTACAACTGGGGTGGGAAGAGTTTTTGATTATGTTGGCTGCCTTTCTGAGGCAGCAGCAAGTGTAGATAGAGTCAAGGGGCAGTTGGCTTGCATGAAGGCGCTGGCTGTGTTCACAACTCTCTGTAGTTCCTAACAGTCATGGGCAGAGCAGTTGCCATACCAAGCCGTGATGCACCTGGATAGAATGCTTTCTATGGTGCATCTATAAAAATTGCTAAGAGACATGCCAAATTTTCTTAGCCTCCTGAGGATGTAGAAGTATTGTTGTGCTTTCTTGACTGTCACATCAACATTGGTGGACCAGGTTTTAAACCTGAACTTAACATCATCTCTTCCTTCTTATGAAGGTAACAGTTGTGAACACAGCCCAGAACATCATGCAAGCCAACCTCCCATCCAGTGACTCCATCTATACTTCCCATACCTCAGGAAGGCAGCCAACATTATCAAAAGTTTAGACACACATATCAACAGGTTTCTCCCTGCTGTTATTAGGCTGCTGAATAGACATCTTAAATTTCAAATCTAATGTCGATCTTGCTTTTTGTACACCCTGTGCAGCCATAACTTTGTATGCCTATTTCTGTTCAATCACTCTATGATCTGTATGTCCTTGTATGTTATGATCTGCCTGTACTGCATGTAAAACAAAACTTTTCACTGTACTCAAGTAGATTATAGAATCTTTTCATAAGATTCTTATAGTGTGGAAAGAAGCCAATTGGCCCAACAAGTCCACACCGACTCTCTGAAGAGCATCCCACCCAGCCTTAATCCCTTACCCTATCCCTGTAACCCTGCATTTTCCATGGCTAATCCATCTAACTCACACATCCCTGGACACGATGGTAATTTAGCATGGCCAAGCCACCGTGCGTGCACATCTTTGGACTGTGGGAGGAACCAGAGCACCCAGAGGAATCCCATGCAGACACAGGGAGAACGTGCAAACTCCACACAGTTGCCCGAGGAATTGAACCTGGCTCCCTGCTGCTGAGAAGCAGCAGTTCTGACCACTGAGCAACTGTGCCACCCCCTACATGTGACAATAATATATCAAATCAAATGTTATATTGTCACACATGCCAAGAATATTCAAGATGTACACAGGTAGCAAAGACATCAAAATTTTAATGAATGAGATAGCTGTGCAGTTGCTCACCTGCATTTCATATTTCAACGTCATATGGAAGCACCAGGACCCTATTCCCACAGCTGAAACAATAAAAGGACAAAAATTAAAAGAATGAGAGATGAGAGAACATAGCCATAAACGGGCAAATCTCAGTATCAATTTAATATCAAAGGCTGAAAGAAAAAAAGAAAATCACTCTACACGCTTATGAAATAATTCATAAGCTTCACTTTAATATTGGAAAGTTGTGTAATTTAGCAGCTTACACTTAGGCTTTAGCCTTTTTCAGTATAGCAAAATTAATTGAGAATTTGCCATGTTTCAGTTAAACAAAACAATTACTGCTTTAAAACTATGGTGTTATTTGTTATTGTACCAGGTCATCATCAATGTCTGTAGCACAGCTGCAGGCCATTCAACCAACATTTGAGATTAATCCTTTTATACATACTAATTGATGAAAACTAAAGATGTACAAAGAAATGAGAACAGATTAAAAGCTGACTTTCTTGGTACAAGATAATAAAATGAGAGGCTGGATGAACACAGCAGGCCAAGCAGCATCTCAGGAGCACAAAAGCTGACGTTTCGGGCCTCGACCCTTCATCAGAGAGGGGATGGGGAGAGGGAACTGGAATAAATAGGGAGAGAGGGGGAGGCGGACCGAAGATGGAGAGTAAAGAAGATAGGTGGAGAGAGTATAGGTGGGGAGGTAGGGAGGGGATAGGTCAGTCCAGGGAAGACGGACAGGTCAAGGAGGTGGGATGAGGTTAGTAGGTAGATGGGGGTGTGGCTTGGGGTGGGAGGAAGGGATGGGTGAGAGGAAGAACCGGTTAGGGAGGCAGAGACAGGTTGGACTGGTTTTGGGATGCAGTGGGTGGGGGGGAAGAGCTGGGCTGGTTGTGTGGTGCAGTGGGGGGAGGGGACGAACTGGGCTGGTTTAGGGATGCAGTAGGGGAAGGGGAGATTTTGAAACTGGTGAAGTCCACATTGATACCATTAGGCTGCAGGGTTCCCAGGCGGAATATGAGTTGCTGTTCCTGCAGCCTCCGGGTGGCATCATTGTGGCAGTGCAGGAGGCCCATGATGGACATGTCATCTAGAGAATGGGAGGGGGAGTGGAAATGGTTTGCGACTGGGAGGTGCAGTTGTTTGTTGTGAACGGAGCGGAGGTGTTCTGCAAAGCGGTCTCCAAGCCTCCGCTTGGTTTCCCCAATGTAGAGGGAGCCGCACCGGGTACAGTGGATGCAGTATACCACATTGGCAGATGTGCAGGTGAACCTCTGCTTAATGTGGAATGTCATCTTGGGGCCTGGGATAGGGGTGAGGGAGGAGGTGTGGGGGCAAGTGTAGCATTTCCTGCGGTTGCAGGGGAAGGTGCCGGGTGTGGTGGGGTTGGAGGGCAGTGTGGAGCGAACAAGGGAGTCACGGAGAGAGTGGTCTCTCCGGAAAGCAGACAGGGGTGGGGATGGAAAAATGTCTTGGGTGGTGGGGTCGGATTGTAAATGGCGGAAGTGTCGGAGGATGATGCGTTGTATCCGGAGGTTGGTAGGGTGGTGTGTGAGAACGAGGGGGATCCTCTTAGGGCGGTTGTGGCGGGGGCGGGGTGTGAGGGATGTGTTGCGGGAAATATGGGAGACGCGGTCAAGGGCGTTCTCGATCACTGTGGGGGGAAGTTGCGGTCCTTAAAGAACTTGGACATCTGGGATGTGCGGGAGTGGAATGTCTTATCGTGGGAGCAGATGCGGCGGAGGCGGAGGAATTGGGAATAGGGGATGGAATTTTTGCAGGAGGGTGGGTGGGAGGAGGTGTATTCTGGGTAGCTGTGGGAGTCGGTGGGCTTGAAATGGACATCAGTTACAAGCTGGTTGCCTGAGATGGAGACTGAGGTGTCCAGGAAGGTGAGGGATGTGCTGGAGATGGCCCAGGTGAACTGAAGGTTGGGGTGGAAGTTGTTGGTGAATGGATGAACTGTTTGAGCTCCTCTGGGGAGCAAGAGGCGGCGCCGATACAGTCATCAATGTACCGGAGGAAGAGGTGGGGTTTGGGGCCTGTGTAGGTGCGGAACATGGACTGTTCCACATAACCTACAAAGAGGCAGGCATAGCTGGGGCCCATGCGGGTGCCCATGGCCGCCCCCTTAGTCTGTAGGAAGTGGGAGGAGTCAAAAGAGAAGTTGTTGAGGGTGAGGACGAGTTCAGCTAGGCGGATGAGAGTGACGAGTTCAGCTAGGCGGATGACAGTGACGAGTTCAGCTAGGCGGATGAGAGTCTTGGTACACATCATTTAGTTGGTTGCTGACACTATATTAGAGACAGTGTTACATAAAAATATATCCTTTGCACAGGACCCCTGGAGATATCAGGATTTGCAAGTACTCTGCTTGACGTCCTCAAAAAAGTGCAAAGCCACTGCTCAAAATGTTGAGAATCCCAGATTTCAGCATAACAGGAGTTTCTCCAGCCAACTAAGAGTGTTATCTATGATACAAGTTATTTGAATCCACATTTCTGTTCTCTTTCCTAAGATTTAGAAATGTTTTGCAGCCTTTCATTTTCCCTGAAACACTTAGTTAACTCCCTCTTGTATATCTTTATTCACCTGGTTTTAATAATTGCATCTGGCAAAATATCCCAAGAGCTATTTTCCATGGAAAAAAATTCCCGAGCTCAAGCTCTCTTGCAGCACTAATTCTGAATTTGTGCCAACTGGTATTTGGCAGGTTATCCCAGGGAGCTCAGTGCCAGGCTGAAAAGCTTATCTAATTGCAACTTTGACTTTTTTCTTCTTTTCTACATATGATCCCACCCACAACATACACAAGGTTTACAATTTGTTCAGACTGAACACAGCAAAATGCTGTGCTTCAGTTAAACCACATACAATTTGCTGCAACTCATCACACCAATCCCCCACACATCCAACACCAATTAAGTAACCATCTATTAAATCTACTTCCTGTCTAAAATCACAAGAGAGCTTATTCTATTGCTAGTAAACTGTTTTAATTAATTCTCTTTCATTCTAATTGCCCATTTAGGTTACACAGCTACATTCAAAATGCCTCTATGCTTTGTGTGTTCTTGGCAAATGTGCAAAAGCTAGACCAGGCATCCAAATGAGTCAGAATACATTACCAGTCACCCTCTTTCCAATATCAGGAACAAGGGTTTTTCATTTACACTTCTTAGTATTCTATCTCACCAACAAGCCTTCAAAGAACAGACACTCAATGTCGCTGGGTTATTGCCTACACTTGGTTCCTCACCGGCACTAACATCCCAGACACACCCCATCAAAACTCACCTCCAATTTCCTCTGTCTAGGTTCCCCGTCATTTGTCAAGGAATCGGCTTGAGGAATTAAATTAACCAAATAAAAACTAAAAAGAACTGTGGATGCTCTACATCAGAGACAAAAATAGAAAGTGCTGGAAAAGCTCAGCAGGTCTGACAGCTTCTGTGGAGAGGAATCAGAGCTAACCTATTTGGCTGAGTGACCCTTACTCAGAACTGATGGCAGCTGGAAGAATATCAATTTATATGCAGAAGATCGGGCGGGGGGGGGGGTAAGGAGTAAACGATAGGTGGGGAGAGTGTCTAAAAAGAGAGAACAGCAGTCAGACAAAGACTGAATAACAACGTGGATGAAAGGCTGAACGGCTGAACAGCTGTTAATAGGGATATTAGCGGCTAAAAATTGGTGGTGTGATAACATGGTAACATGACAACAAGATAACACAGCGTGGAGCTGGAGGAACACAGTAGGCCAGGCAGCATCAGAGGAGCAGGAAAGCTGACATTTTGCGTTGGGACACTTCTTCCTGGCTTGGGATAACAGCATGGGAGAGTTTAAGCCCTAAAGTTGTTGAACTTGATTCAGTCGGGAGGTAGGCTAAATAAACCACTTCTGTTCTCACTTACTCTCCTGATTAGATACAAACAGTCAACACTTCTAGATAAACCCCTGCTAGCAGGAAGGATGTTCACTTACTGCGCCATAAACTTATAATTCATTGAATGAAATGCCAGAAAGAGAACTTAAACCTAGAAAGAAAGACTGGATCTCTTTTGTCAAGCACGGTCCAAGTGGTTTGGAAGTTTTCAAACAGATTAAAAGGTTTTTGAATAGAAAGACTGTCACCATTGGTCAATACTTTAATCAGTTACAAGCGTCATGGCCAATTATCATTAGAAATATGGTGGGAAATCAATTATTTTCCACAGAAAGTTTAACCACAGGTAGAAATAATAACTTATAATTCAATTCCCATTGAAAAGTAATGAATATAGGGAATGAATGGATAAGCAAATATGAACAGTTGGCACCACAAGCACAATGGCTAATTGGTCACTTCATGTTGTAGTTTTTTTTCAGATTTCAGGTACAAAAACATCCTATATCTAAGATTTTCATGATTTTACAGTATGCACAACCTGTCCCTATCCAGAGTAAATGGGAAGCTCTGAATGTATTTTTCCACAGAGGGAGTAAATCAAGTGCAGACTTCCATGAGGCATGTCCTACCAGCAAAGCCAAATTTGTGAAGTCTGTCAGCCTCATTCAAGAGAAATCTGTGCTACGGCAAAATGTTGGACTAAGAAAAAAATCAGAGCAAGAGTCATAAATTATCTGCAATAACACATGCTTTTAATCTGTAAAAAGCAAATCGTGAATCTGAAAACCTAAACAATTGTAGATTCTATAAGTCAGAAACAAAAGCAGAAGTTGCTGGAAAAGCTCAGCAGGTCTGGCAGCATCTGTAAAGAAAAACATCAGAGTTAACATTTTGGGTCTGGTGACCCTTCCTCAAAACCAATAGTAGCTAGGGAAACAAAGTGTGAAGCTGGATGAACACAGCAGGCCAAGCAGCATCTCAGGAGCACAAGGAAAACATCAGTTTATATATGATCCTTACACAACCGATGTTTTCCTAGTTACTATCAGTTCTGCGGAAGGGTAACTGGAACCAAAACATTAACTCTGAGTCTTCTTCACAGATGCTGCCAAATCATGAATTTACGCTTATATAGTGTCTTTCACAACCATGGATGCCTTGCAAGTACTTAAGAGCTACTGGAGTATTTGTTTGGAATGTACTCAATGCTGTAACATAAAAACATAGCTGCCTACGCGACCACAGCAGGTTCTTACAAATGGTAATGAAATAAGTGGCCCGATACCATTTCGGTGACATTGACTGAACAATAAATATTAGGAAGATTCCTTCAAAATCATGATGAGATTTGACACCCACTTGAGGTGGCAGACAGAGATTTTGGTTTAATTTCACTCCCTCAGCTGAAATATTCAGTGAGTAACGTTACTACACTGAAATACGGATTTGCCTGTGTCACTCCACAGCTCAATGTTACAACACATCAGTGGCAAGTAAGTGGAGTTAACATTCATGCCTACTCTCAATAACCTGCCAACTCCTTTCTCATCAAGAGTCCAGCTTTATCTACCTCAAAAAAAATCAAGAATTCTGCTTCCAATACCTTGAAGTAGAGTACCAAACGTACTTAACCCTCAAATAATAAACTTGTCCAACCTTTCCCCATAAAGGCAAGCAACACTTCCAGGTATCAGTGTATTAAACCTTCTCAGAGTTGCTTTTAACACATTTCATCCTTCCTTAAATAAGGAAACGAATGCTATATCCTGTCACCATTTAGATAATACGCTTTTTTTTCCACCCCTGCCAAGATGGACAGTTTCACATATTCTCAAATTAGCCTCAATCTGCCAGATATTTGCTCACTTATGTAGATTTAGTTTTTTCCTCTTTGTAGCCTCATATCCTCTTCACAACGTTCTTGTTTACCTATCTTTACATAATCAGCGCAGTTAACAGAATACCTTCAATTTCTTCATTCAGGTCAATTGTAATAAGTTGAGGCAACAGCACTGATCTTTGTGACATGCCATTTCTTACATCTTTGCAACCAAAGAATGGGTCAGTTATGCCATTCTGTTTTGGATTAGCTAGCTAATCTTAATTATGTTAGCCCCGTCCACCACAAGCTTTTATTTCCTGAACGAATTAATGAAACCTTATCAAACAACTTTTTTCTGATGAAGGGTCTGGGCCTGAAACGTCAACTTGTGTGCTCCTAAGATGCTGCTTGGCCTGCTGTGTTCATCCAGCCCCACACATGGTTATCAAACAACTTATCAAGTGTGTTTTGAAAATTTAAGCACAGTTTGCCCACTGATTCTTTTACCAACATGCTATTTTTTCAAACAACTCTGGCAAATTGGTTAAACGAGATTTTGCTTTCACAAAGCTATGCTGACACTCCTGAATTAACTTTAATTTTTCAGTGTCCTGCCATGATATCCTTATTAGTAGCATCTGATGTCTTCTCTTTAAGAGATGTTAAAGCTGACTGGCCTGCAGTTTTGTCTTCTGCCTCCTTTGCTTTATGAACAAGGGAGCTACTTACCCTATTCTCCAATCTAATGGAATGTTCCCTGAGCCTAGGACTGAGACATAACTAACTCACTAGTCGCTTCTTTTCAGACCAAAGGATCAGGATTTGTTACGGAACTTGATAGTCTTCAGCACCAACAATTTGCTTAGTACAACTTCCTGAGGATTTCAAGTTTCCTCAGGTTTAATGCTTTAACGTTCCCCCCGTTCCTCCCTCCTTTCCCTTGGCTGATTTACAGCTATGTGTCACTCCTAGCTGAATAAACTCATACCTGCCAGATAAATTCTGATTGGTCAGGATACTGCCATTGCTAGGAAAATTGCAGAGGAAATAACACTCGACATAACTTTGATGAAAAAACTGCCATGTGGACAAATTCCTTTTGCTGACATAGTCCAGGACGCCTGTGAATATATACAACTTCTTGCATGCACAAGTGAATCACACTGCAAGCTCAAATAATATTAAATTGGATTCCAGTATATTTCTGAGCTGGATTATTTGTAAATGTTGTTATTTAATAGCATAATCCTATTTAATGATGGACATGGTGACCGGAAGGTCACAAGCACGGTTAGTTGAGCACAGTCAGCACGCTGAGCACTGTGAACAGTTCAAGGAATGTGCTGTTTAGTACAATCTGCTAGTCATTGGTACATATGGGTTTATACACCTAGCACCACATTAGCACAAACTCAAACAACATTTCTTGCATCCTAGTCCCGATGAATGTAAAACAAAAAGCTTCAACTTCACGTGCTATTTAACGCGTGTTTTTAAATTCATACAAGGGACGAGGGCACCACTGGCTGGACCAGCACTTCTTGCCAATCTCAGGTTCCCCTTGGGGTGATGGTAGTGGTGAGCTATCTTCTTGAACCACTACAGTTCATGTTCAGCAGGTAGACTAGCAGTGCTGTTAAGGAGGGAGTTCCATAATTTTGATAGTGATACTGAAGGAATGGTGACACGTCCAAATTTGGATGGTGAGCGACTCGAGGGAGAATTTGAAATGGTACTCCCATGGACCTGCATTTATGGTTCATTCCAAGATTCCCTCAAGGTGATGGTAGTGGCGGTCGTGGTGAGCTGCCTTGTTCAATCACAGCTGTCCACTTGGCGTAGGTTCAAACACAATGATATTAGGAAGGGAGTTCCAGGATTTTGATCTACTGACACTGAAGGAACGACGATATATTTCCTAACCAGTCAGGTGTTACCTGCCTGTTGCATGTTTAACTCAATGAAGATTGACAAAATTGCTGACGGTCAGGAAATGGAAGGATGAAGGAGCTATCCGCCGACACCTCATTCAGATATTTGTTCAGTATTTTATAAAAAAGCATTTATGTCTTTTGTTGATGAATATTGATTGCATTATTCTGATCTGAAAGAAGTTCTGAGACTCAAGGGGAGGGTGTTTGAAACTGATCAAGCAAGTGATAATGGTCTGCCAGGTCAATTAGTTTGTCTCTAGTGGCACAGAACAAAAATAACAACTTGAGAATTTAGGTGCAATTGCCTTCGAAGAGGGCAGGGCAAGTTGAAAAGCTGTTAAAAAGGCAAATTGATCTTTGGTTTTGTAAACAGTTGCACTGAGTACAAAAGCAAGAAGTGATGCTTCATCATTATAGAACAATCACTCCAGATGTAGCATTATGGTCAATTACAGGCACCAAGCTTTCAGAATGATGTCAAGGCCATGCAGAGCTGTTTAGCCAGTGTAGAATCAGAGAAGAAAGAACTCTTATTGAGAAAATAGAGAAACTTGAACTGCTACTTATGAAACTCATGGCTGAGAGATGATTTGATAAAAAGGTATTCAAAATCATTAAGAGTTTTGACAGAGTAAATAATGAGAAATTGGTTCTAGTGGCAAAAATTCAGTAATGAGGTCTGATTTAATGCAATTGGTGAAAGTACCAGAAATATCACAGAATTATTCCGGCACAGGTGGTAGTCTGTCAATCCACCTGGAGAACAAAGAACAGTACACGAACAGTCCCTTCAGCCCACAAAGTCTGAGCCAACATATGATGCCTTTCTGAACTAAAAGCCTTTGGTCTCTAAGCAGTCTGTATCCCTCTATTCCTTGCCTATTCTTGTATCTGTCAAGATGGATCTTAGACATAGCTGTTGTTATCTACTTCTACTACTTTCTCAGGCAGAGCATTCCAAGCACTACTACCCTCTGTGTAAAACAAAAACTTGCTTCTCACATCTCCTTTAAACTTTCCCCCCTTTCACCTTAAAAGGTATGTCCCCTCGTAAGTGACATTTCTACCCTGAATAAAAAAAGACGCCAGCCATTCATTCTATTTGGGCCTCTCAATTTTATAAACCTCTATCAGGTCGCCCCTCAGGTCAGATGTTCAACTGAAAAAAAAAACAAGTTTTGTTCAACCTCACAGCCAACAGCCTCGAAACCAGGCAATATCCTGGTTAACCTTTTCTGTATCCTCTCCAAAGATTCCACATCTTTCTGAATGCATTGTTACTGGAACTGTATACAATATTCTAAACGCGGTCATACAAAAGTTCTATACAGCTACAACATGGCTTGGCAATTTTTGTACTCTACTCCCCCAACCGATGAAAGGAAGCATGCCATATGCCTTAGAGATAATGGGAATTGCAGATGCTGGAGAATCCGAGATAACAAAGTGTGGAGCTGGATGAACACAGCAGGCCAAACAGCATCGTAGAAGTGCAAAAGCTGATGTTTCGGGCCTAGACCCTTCATCAGAAAAGGGGGCTGGGGAGAGGGTTCTGAAATAACTCGGGAGAGAGGGGGAGGCAGATCAAAGATGGATAGAGGAGAAGATAGGTGGATCCACTTCCCCCTCGCTCCCTATTCTGGCATCTGCCACCATCTGGGAACGCAGAATTAACATTTTGGATCCAGTGACCCTTCTTCAAAACTGACGAATGAATAAACCGTTACAAACTTTTTCATTGATCAGTCTTTTCTAGCTTTACAAAATCTTATAAACTTTTTCCTCCTTTTCTTCTCTTTTAAGGGTGGAGAAATGCGAAGTGTTCAACCAGGCTTATCCAGGTTATTTAAGGACAACAGCAATCAAGAAATGTGGAAATAAAAATGTATAATTTTAAGCCAGGCTGATCAAGCACTTGTAGTCACTTTTCACAGATGCTGCACATACTGTGCTATCCATCTTCAAAGCAAGGCTGCAATATTTCTGAAAGTGCTGCCAATTTCATTGTTGTGACTAGAATTTCAACGATTTGCGACGAATGATCTGTGTAATTTCCAAGCTCAGACTACTGGAAATGTGGAAACACCCTACAGTATAATAAAAAATAATGTTTTGGTTATGATTAACAAGAAAACAAATACATAATGCCGTTAGTGTCACGAAATGTCTCAAGGCATTTCAGTAATACCTGCGTGGATTTATACACTGCTTTTAAAAATGTAAAAAAAAATACTAGTGCATTACAAAGTACACCACAAAGTAAAATTTACTATCCAGCCACATTAGATGATGTTAGACTGGCGAGCCAAAAGCTTAATTCAAAAAGGTAAGATTTTTAGGAGCAAGTTAAAGGTGGGAAGAGAGGATAAATATTAAAGTTAAAGCAAAGGGATTCCAGAGCTTACCAGGCCCAGGTAGCTGAAGGGACACAGCCAAACAGTGGAATGGTGGAGAGATAAGAGGAGGGCAAGCAAGTTGACTTATGTGAAGAAGGATGGCAGCACAGTTTTGAATGCCCTCATGTTTGGCATAGGGCGACCATGGCAGCATCGTGGCTCAGTGGTTAGCAGGGCTGCCCCACATCGCCAGCAACCTGGATTCAATTCCACACTCCGTGTGGAGTTTGCATGTTCTCCCTACGTCTGCGTGTGTTTCGTCCGGGTGCTTCAGTTTCTTCCCACAGTCCAAAGATGTGCAGGTTAGGTAAATTGGCCACATTAAATTGCCATTGTGTTCATGGATGAGTAGATTAGGTGGGTTACAGGGGGATGGTCTGGGTGGGTGCTCTGAGGGTTCGTATGGACTTGGGTTGAAGGGCCTGTTTCCACATGGTAGGGATTCTATGATCTATTTCAGACTGCCACATATACTCAGACAATGGTGGATCTTGTGAGTTTGCTTTATGCCTAATTTTTCACCAAAAATTTCTTACACGTGGTACTACCACTTGCTCGCTGCAGAAGTTACTGATGTAAGCCTGCTTACTGACAGAATCATACAATTGCATCCGATTGAAGGTGGCTAATATCGAGGTGTCCACCTCACTGCTACATGCTGCGTTCCTGCCAGCCCTACCACCTAAGATGAGAGCATGATATCAAGTAGGAATGGTAGCTCAAACTTAAAGCCATTGAAATTGTAGGGCAGAGCGAATTATGGTGCAGCTCGAGAATTCAATACGTCAAAGAATACCTAAACTTGCATTGGTCTTCACTATTGAGAACACATTATATCCCAAAGCTTCTGTAAGTCAGGAAATGGGAGCGAGGGACACAAGATAATCATGGTTTGCTAGAATGATAAACATTCTCTGAACTGTAGATATAGCACAGAAACAGGCCCTTCAGTTCAATTCATCTTCGCCAACCAAGGCTGCCAAACTAAACTAACTTGCCTGCGTTTGGCCCATCTCCCTCTAAACATTTCCTATTCATGTACTCATCCAAATTCTTTTCGATGTTGCCACTGCATCTGCAGCTATTACTTCCTCTGGTAGTTCAGTCCACATATAATACACCCTGTGCAAGTTAAAAGGTTGCCCCTCAGGTCCCTACTCTCCTCTCGCTTAAGAATAAGCCCCATAAGTTTAAATCATGAGGAAAGCTAAAATGTTACAGTGAGGGAAACTGAATATAAAAGTGGAGGAAGCTTATGCTTCAGCTACAAGATTGTTGGTGAGATCACATCCAGTTCTCCTTATTTTTGGTCCCCTGGCCTTCTGTGGGGAGGTCATGGTATAATGCTGTTATCAATGGACCAGTACCCCAGAGACCCAGATAATGCCTTGGGACTCAGGTTCAAATCCACCACAGCAGAGAGAGTGGCACGTGAGCGAAATAATAATCCAGAGTTTGAAGTCTCATACTGAACCAATGCTCTTATATGGTCCGGCTCCAGGATGTGGCTCTCAGCCCACAGCAATGTGGTTGACTCTTAATTGCTGTCTGAAAACTGTGAAACCAGGCCTAGGCAATGGAAATGGCAACTCTGTTGACCCTAATGACTCTGCAAAGACGGTCTTATCAAGATTTGGAAGCCAGTACCAAAATTGGGAGGACAATGTCACTCGTCAAACAGCAGCCTGAGATGATCAAACTCATGGAACCACATGCAAGGTCCTGGCCACTACCATCACTATCTCTGGGCATGCCCTCTCCCATTGGCATGTCAGATCCAGCAGCATAGATGGCAGGGCAACAGTACATCGTTGGTCGGGGGTTGGCCTCAAAAATGACAATAGCATCATTTCAAACATGGACTAAGAAGCCTCCTGCTGATGACAGCATACGGCACTCTGGTGAATCAGTACTCTGACATAGTGAATATCACTTGGGGGGAAACATCAGGCAGCAAAGGTGTAGAATATACTTTGGGTGAGAGACATCAACGCCTGAGCTGACAGGTACTGAAGGAGCCATCAAAAAGGAAAACATATTTCGATCCTCATCCTCACCAATCTGACTGCTGCAGAGGCATCTATCCATGACAGTATCTGTAAGAGTGACCACTGCACACAGTCGCTGTGCCGACCAAGTTCAATTTTCACCTTGGACTACCCTCCATCATGCTGTGTGGCATTATCATCATGCTAAATGGGATAGATTTGAACAATCAAACAACCCAAGACTGGGCATCCTCCAGAGATCACCAACTTCACAGATGCATGGTTTCAGCCAATTTAATTCACGCCATGGAAACAATGGATACTGCAAAGGCCATGTCAACATCCTGGTAACAGTACTGAAGACATGCAAACCAGAATTTGCTGTGCTGCTATCTAAGATGCCCCAGTATATCTACAACACCGACATCAACCAATAATGTGGAAAATTGCCCAGGTACATAATCTACACATAAAACAGGACAAATCCAACTCACCCAATTACCACCCCATCAGTCCGGTCGCGTACATTGGTAAAAGTGATGGAACAGCATTCTTACTGGCTGCAGGCGCCTCCAAAGCCTGCGTTCAGGAGAGATTTCTGGAAACAGAAGTCAAATGACATGACTGGTGTGCTAATGCATTTGCAGTACGTAAAACGCTGGAGTGGCTGTACATATGCATAGCTGAGAGGGACCATTGAGCACCAACAGGGCTATCAATCAGCACTTGTACATCAATAACCTGTTCACTGAGTCCCACTTTAGGTTCCACCACGACCATTTACTTCCTCATCACATTACAGCCTTAGTCCAAACATGGACAACAAAGCTGAATTCCAGAGGTGAGGTGATATTGACTGCCTCCAACAGGAAGGCCACATGTGACCAAATGTGACATTAAGCAGTCTAACAAAATTAGTGTCAATGGAAATCAGGGGAAATCTCTCCACTGGTTGGAGACATACCTAGCACTAAGGAAGAAAGCAACGGTTATCAGAGGTAAGTTACCTCAGCTCTAGGATATCGCTGCATGAGCTCTTCAGGTTAGTGTTTCAGGCCCAAGTATCTGTAACTGCTTCGTCAATTACCTCCCCTTCATCACAAGATCATAAGTGGGGTTTGTGCACCACCACCCCAAAGGCACACTCCCAAGCTACAGCCACCTAAAGAAGAAATGGGAATGCTGAGCCTAGTGTTGTGGTATGTCTTATTCTACACAGGCTTTAATACAACCAGGGCATGCAGGAGTGGTAGCCCTCAGCTTCTACAAGTAGAAAGAGGACAATTTTGACAATCATGACACAACACAAGCTGAAAATGCCTCAGATGAAAGGATTGGATAGTGCTTTCAGAAACCATAACTGTTCCATCAGATTTCTGCACTCCACAGTTGTAATGGCAGGGTGCAATAATCATTGTAATTAGGAGTGCATCAGAAAACTTGCCATATTAACAGTTTTTAAAAAAAAGAAGTCAACAGTGTGATGAAGTATCAGTGATACTTGTTAATGGAGAAACCCAACAGTCAGCACTCATTATGGAGATAATCATCCTGTTCCTTCTATTTTATTACTGCGACACTAACGTATATTGGTCTTCCTGTTTGATCATCAACAGATATTGACTGTCCTATCTCTTGTACTGAAGCAGCCAATCAAAAACCTCCACGCAGTAACACATTTAATAAGTGCCATATTGAAGATGGCTGCACAAGATAACAGCCCATGGTTTAGGGGTAGCATATTAGCCTTGATAAAGAATTGATTAGATAACAGGAAGAAAAAAAAGAACAAGGATGAACAGGTTTTCATAGGATTGTTATCGTGCAGGTGGCCATGGTGTGGTGGCACCATCACTGAGCATTTTAACACAGCACTAACCTCCTGCCACTTCTTTGTAATCCTGGGTTTTGTTACAATTTACATAATCATCCAAAACCCTCTTGAATCTTCAACTGAACCTGCCTCCACAAGCAGTGCATTTTAAATACTTGCTGTGAGAAAAGATTCACCCCACTCCCCCACACCCCCCACCCAACTTTGTACTTGCTCCTTTTGTAAGTAATTTTAAGTCTGTGCCCTCTGGTTTTCCAAATCTTTTTGAAGCAGGAGCACTTCCTCCATGTTTACTTTGTCCAGACGCCTTGTGATTTTGAAAGCCTCTATTAAGTACACTCCAGCTTACTCCTCTCAGGAAAATAGTCTCAACTTCACAAGGCAAGGGACCGAATACAAAAACCGAAAAAAAAAACGTAACATCAGAATTATAGGAATCGCTGGTTAGGACACAGCTGAAGTTGTGTATGCAGTTCTAGTTACTATATTACGGGAAGGACATAATGCTGAAAAGGCAATATAGAGAACATTTTCAAGAATATTGCCAGGGTTTGAAAATTGCAACTATGAGGGAAGTTTGGATAGTCTAAATTTGTTTTCCTTAAGGAAGATGCTGATGGGTGACTTAGTTGAGATAAACGAAAGAGTGAGGATGACAACAAATGCTGGCAATCACAGTGCATCAGACAACATCCATGGAGAGACACCGGGCTCATGTTGAGTCTAGATGACTCTTCATCAGAGCTGAAGTGAAGTGCAGAGAAGGGCAGCATTTATGCCATAATTGCAGAGTTTGTGGGGGTGGAGTTTATAGTGCTGGTGGAGAAAAGGTGCTCTGAACTATCCACATAATTTTTTCTCCAGAGTTAATATTTCAGGTAGAGTGGTCTTTCCTCAGCTCCTGTCCTCATTAAAGCCTTGGTTCAAACATGGACAAAAGAGCAGAAAGAGAGATGAACTGAGTGTGACAACCCCTTGACATCAAGGCTACATTTGACCAAGTGTGAGATCAAGGAGCCCTGGCAAAACTGGAACCAATGGGTATCAGGAGGCAAACTCTCCACTAGTTACAGTCATACCTGGCACAGAGGAAGATGGCTGTGGTTGTTGGAGCTCCAGGCATCTCTGCAAGAGTTCCTCGGGGGACTGCCCTAAGCCCAATCATCTTCAGCTGCTTCATCAATGGTCTTCCCTCCATCAGAAGGTCAGAAGTGGGGGTGTTGACCAATCATTGCACATATTCAATGACTCCTCAGATAATGAAGCGGTCCATGTTTAAATGCAACATGCTCTGGGCAATGTCCAGGATTGGGCTGACAGTGGCAAATAACCTTTGCACCACATAAATGCCATGCAGTTACCACCTCCAGTAAGAGACAATCTAACCACCGACCCTTGACATTCAATGTTGTCACCATCACTGAATCCCACAATGTCAACATTCTGGAGATTACTATTGACCAGAACCACAGCTAGACTCACCTCACAACAGTGGTTACAAGTACTGGTCAGATGCTGGGAATACTGTAGCAACTAACTCACCTCCTGACTCCCCAAAGCCTGTCCATCATTTACAAGGCACAAATCAGGAGTGTGGCTGAATACTCTCCACTCGTCTGGATGAGCGTAGGTCTAACAATACTAAAGAAACTGGGCACAATCCAGGACAAAGCATCCTTCTTGATTGGCACCATATCCATAAGCATTCACTTCCTCGACCACTATAGCAGCAGTGTGTGTCATCTACAAGATGCATTGTAGAAATTCACCAAGGCTTGTTAGACAGCACCTTCCAAACTCATGAACACTTCCAACTGGAAGGACAAAGGCAAGGTAGATAAATGGAACACCACGACCTGCAAATTTTTCCCTCCAAGCTACTCACAATCCTGACTTGGAAATATATCACTGTTCCCTCACTGTCGCTGGGTCAAAATCCTGAGAATGTCCTCCCTAAGGGCATGTGGGTCAATCATCTAGATGTGGGCTGCAGTGGTTCAAGGCGGCAACTCACCATCATCTTCTCAAGGAACTAGGGACGGGCAATAAATGCTGGCCAACCAACAATGTCATATCCCACACGCAGAGATACGCACAATGCACATGGATATGCTACCAAGTCTGGAATGCATCAAATAATAGAATGATACTAAGGTGAAATCAAAGTCAAGTACAGCAATGTTTTAAAAAATTAATCGGCATCTATGGTACCAGGAGTGGTACTGGTTGATCAAGAGGTCCACATAGTAAACGTAAAAACACACACCAACTAACAGAAATATAATCCAGGGGGTATACACACATTACTGTTAAGCTTTATTTACAACATAAATCACTTAAATAATAACAAATAAAACTTATCGGCAGACAGCCTTCCCACTAGCATTAACTGACTACTCAGACATTGCAGAATCATAACGATACTGTAAACTTCCGGTATTTCAGGCATAGAATTGTGGCCAGTTTATTGAGAGTGCTGGTTCATAAGGAGCCCGCTGCACATAATTCATTAAATGAACAGGATGGCAGGCAAAAATCAACCTATTTCCATTAGTTCAATTGACACAAACAAATAGCAATTTCAAATCAGTTAGATGTCTAATTGTGAATGTGAAGCAACTTCCCAGGTTGCATAAAGATTGTGCTTAAACTTTAACATTTCTTTTAATTCTAGTCTTGGCAGAGTGACCATCATGCACAACAGCATCATTTACAATTCAGCATCAATACTAATCTTTATTAGCATGACAGATAATATTCCCTCTAAAACTTTAGAGATTATGCATGATCTATTTTATTAAGGATGCTGGTCCTTTCAGTATTTCTTGCACGACTGCACAAGGCATCATTTATCAAAGAATAATGTTGGTGAAGTGCTTTTCAAGGAACATCGAAGTCACACAGATAAAATGGATTTAATGTTTCATGCTATATCATCTACTCTAAATATAAACATTTGAATTCTAGGAAAGGGATTCAAGGGAAAATTTCCGGTTTGTCATAACTGAAAGATGGACTTCAGAGTTTGTCGTTCGAGTCTACATCCTCAGTGAAAACACTGCTTTTGAAAAACGGTGGTCGCTCGATGGATTGAGAGAAAAGCAAAGTCTTTAAAAAGCTTCCTCTCTGAACAAGTCAATGCTTAGTCACAGTAGTAGGTAACAGAGCACCAGGTACAATTGTTAAAAGGTAAAGATCCACACACTCCCTGTTGTTATTGCTAGGTAGCCTTTACCATGGTCTAAGTGGCCACTGGTTCTCAGTTTAAATTTCAGAACACAATTGAATGAAGAATACCTGTATGTCTGTACATTTACATAGTTAAAAACATCTTGAAAAACACATCTTTTTGTACAAAACTACAAACATTAACAGAAAGGAGGGGGAATTTTCAAATATAAAGACAAAAAAAAGTTCCAAAAGTAAGCCTGAACTGTTTGAAACATCAACCCTCTGAATATATCATACATCAGTGGATAAGCACATCTTATGGTACAAAACACAAAATACTGGCTATAAATCTCAGGGTCAATCTTTAATTTTTACTCTATTGTTAGTTAATCTCTACCAAGCCAGTAAGAAGATTCTAGGCATGGGAACAAACAAGAATCCATAAAGTTGTGCATCTGACTAGGGTCAGGGTCCTGAAAAGTACAAAACTGTGGGCACGCATCTAATGCAGAAATCGAAAGCTTATGTCAACACAGGGCCTGACCTGGATATCATAGTCTCCACAGTTGAGAAATCTATCAACACTTGTTATGAGGCAGCATCCTGACTCCTGTTTATCTTTCAGCCAACACAAAAGAAACAAATTGCCTGGTCATTACTACACTGCAGTTTGAAAGACATTATTATTCAATCTGGTTGCCACATTTCTTTATGTTGAAACAGTGACAATATATCAGGAGTCACTTACTGGTTGCCCTGAGATCCTGAAAGGCACAACATAAGTAAAGGCTTTATTGTTGTTTCTCTCATAACTCTCACAGGATATTTAACTAACTATTCTGGGTGAGGGATCAGAGACCTCTGATTTAGCAAGATTCCTCTTCTCTCCTGTAAGTGTCACATTTGTATGATTTTCTCCCGAATGCCCAATTGTATTTTGCTGAGACTAATGTGATATGAGATATATGGATCAAGCTGGTCCCAGAATCAAATTGGTCTTTTGCCACACAATAGCAATAATATTTTGCCAGTCAGGACAAGGGTATGAGCAGAAAAATCACAGAGCATGAGCACCAAACCTATTCAAAGTCAGTTCTGCCAGTGTTGTCAATAAAAAGTGAAATGACAAAAAGTTATGATACATGGGTTTTAAATATAACTTTGTGATGTTCAAAGGCATCAAGATCAGTCTGGTGTAGAGAATTAAAACAGTATTCTTTCACCCAAGAGTGAGGATTTGTGAATTGTTGAGGCATTGTTTGGGGAATTGGTTGAGTGCAGGCAGGAGACAAGAGAGGGAAAAAAATTGGCAATTTACAAGGTACTCAATTTTGCTGTTGCGAGCAAGTTATAGAAAATGTGTTTAATTCCACAGTATTGATACCCCTCACTGCAAAACACAAGATGAAAATACAAAAGTTAAACAAACAAAATGAGACATTTTAGCAAATATCAGAAACGGAGAATGAAACATTTAAAGTAAGTACATACCTGCAAGACCCAAAAATGCAGCCAGGTAGCGAGTTTCAAGGCCATCTCTTATGGTCTGAATTGCACCATATATAGGAGGTAGAATCATTATCAGGTTGCTTACAGTATTCCCTGCAAAATTAGGAGAGAGTGAGTGAGTGAGAGTTGTGCCAAGGAATCAATAGCTGTTGCAGAATTAAGTCTGCACATAAAGTACAGCTGAATTCAGAGTACAAGTAAAAACTGAAAGGACTGTGGATGCTGTAAATCAGAAACAAAAACAGAAGTTGCTGGAAAAGCTCAGTAGGTCTTACTCAGAACTGGAGGGCCCTTCTCAGTTCTGAGGAAGGGTCACTGGATCCGAAACTTTTTCCTTCACAGATGCTGCCAGGCCTGCTGAGCTTTTCCAGCAGCTACTGTTTTTGTTTCAAAGTACAAATACATTGGGATTTAGTAGCGTATCTTGGTCAATGATATCTACAAATAATTTAGAAAGCTCTTCTGGTGAAACAAGATACTTGACAAACCAAGTAGTTGAGCCACGTGAACCAGGAAGGCAACAGTTCATGAAAATGACCAAATGAGCTGACCTTAACCAAGATGGCAGACATAACTATCTCCAGTACACAACTTCTTTTCTTCATCTCAGAATAATGTCATATCACCTTTAACATCGAACTGAATCAGTGGAACAGGCCGCTGAATTTCTATGTTCTTTTCAATGTTATTTTTGTTTGTTAATGGGACATGAACATCGCTGGTTAGGCCTGCATTTGTAGGCCATTGCTCATTGCTCTGAAGGTGATGGCAATGGGCTGTCTTCTTGAAGCACTGCAGTCTTTGGGGTGCAGAAACACCCACAGTGTCGAGAAAGAGGGAGTTCCAGAATTTTGATGCAGTAACAATGAAACATGTGGCTAAAGAAGTGGTGCGGGATGGAGGAGTTCTGTTTCATGGGACACTAGCATCTGTATTGGAACTGGAGAGATCTGTACTGTTGGGATGATCTCCACCTGAAACAAGCTGGGACCAATGTTCTCGCAAAAAGAATAAATAGGTGGTCAAGAGGACTTTAAACTAGCAAGTGGAGGGGAAAGGGATGGGTAAATCTCCAAGTATAATGGCCAATGGGAAACAAAGCAGCAGGTTAACATCTATGCGGGTGAATTCAACTGCATAGAGAAGTATGAGAACAGCAATAGTAAATACAGGACTGAAGGTGGTGTTTGATTGCTCGCAGTATATGAAATAAGGTAAATGGGCTTGTGGTGCAGAGGGAAGTATTATGTGATATGATGGGCATCACAAGAGATGCGGACTGGGAGAAAAATATCCAAGGGCATACATCCTATTGAAAAGACAGGCAGGTGGGCAAAGGGAGTGGGGTTGCCTTATTAATAAGTAAGAAATGAAATTAAATCAATAGCAAGAAACAACGTAGGGTCAGATGATGTAGAATCTACATGGGTAGAGTTGAGGAAACACAAAGGTAAAAAGAAAACCATAATGGGAGTTATGCACAGGCCTCCAAATAGTAGTCAGGATCTGGGGCACAAGATACACCTGGAGACAGAAAAGCTGTGTCAGAAAGGCAAGTTACAGTGCTCATAAGGGATTTCAATATGCAGGTGAGCTGGGAAAATCAGGCTAGTAGTGGATCACAAAAGGAATTTGTGGAATGTCTAAGAGATGGCTTTTTGGAGCAGCTTGTGTTAGAGGCCACTAGGGAACAGGCAATTCTGGATTTAGTGATGTGTAATGAGACAGCCTTGATAAGGGAGTTTAAGGTGAAGGAAACCTTAGGAGACAGTGGCCATAACTTGATAGAATTCACAATGCAAATCTGAGGGGGAGAAACTGGAATCAGATGTAACAGTATTACAGTTGAACAAAGGCAGGAAGGAGGAGCTAGCCAGAATTGACTGGGAGAGGAACCTAGGAGGAAAGACAGCAGAACAGCAATGGCAGGAGTTTCTGGGAGTAATTTGAGAGAGACAGCAAAAAATTCAACCCTAGAGAAAAGAAGCATGTTATAGGGAGAATGAGGCAAACTTTGCTGACTAGGAAAGTAGGGGATAGCATAAAAGCAAAAGAGAAAGTATATAATGCAGCAAACAGCCTATGAAGAATAACAGAGGAATCTAAAAAGAAATAAGCGGAGAGAAAATAAAACATGAGGGTAAGCTAACCAGTAATATAAAAGAAAACTTAAAGAGTTTCACTAAGAGCAAAAGTAGACATTGGGCCACTGGAGAAATAGTAATGGGGAAACAAAAAAAAATGACGGAGGAGCTGAACCAATACTTTGTGTCAGTCTTCAACACTCTAAAGATTCAATAGTGTCAAGGTGAGTATGGTGACCATCACCAAGAAGAAGGTGCTAGAAAAACTGAGAAATCATCTGGACCACATGGGCTATACTACACAGCTTAAGGAGATAGCTGAAAAGATAGTGGAGACATTAGTGGTGATCTTTCAGGAATCACTGGAGTCAGGGAGGGTCACAGAGGACTGGAAAATCACCAATGTAACCCCCGTTTAAGAAGGGGGTAAGGCAGAGGCAGAAAGTGGGGATAAAAAGGGTCATTCTCATGGTGGCAACTGGTGACTAGTGGTGTTCTGCAAGGATCAGTGTTGGGACCACAACTTTTCACTTTATATATTAATGTTCTGGATGAAACAGCTGAGAGAATTCTGGCTATGTTTGCAGATGATATAAAGAAAAGTGGAGGGACAGCTATTACTGAAGTGGCGGGGAGGTTGCAGAAGGATATTGACAGATTATGAGAGTGGGCAAAGAAGTGGCATGTGAAATACAACATGGGAAAGTGTGAGGTCATGCACTTTGGTAGGAAGAATAGAGGCATAAACTATTTTCTAAATTGGGAGAAAATCCAGAAATCTGAAGTGCAAACAGACTTGGGAGTCCTAGTCCAGGATTCACTTAGGGTAAACTTGCAGGTTGAGTCAGTATTTAGGAAGGCAAATGCAATGTTGGCATTTAGAGAGTTTGAGAATATAAAAGCAGGGATGCACTTCTGAGGCTTTAAAAGGTTCCGGTCAGACCACATTTAGAAACTGGTGAGCAATTCCAGGCCCTGGACCTCAGGAAAGATGTGCTGGCCCTGAAGTGGGTCCACAGGAGGATTATGAGAATGATCCCAGGAATGAAAGGCTTAACATATGAGGAATGTTTAAGGACCCTGGACCTATACTCAATTGAGTTTAGAAGGATGAAGGGGCAATCAGCCTGGACAGTGTGGCCTTTGGGAAGATGTTTGCATTAGCAGGAGAGACTAGGGTTCCCAGGGCACAACATTAGAGTAAAGGGAAAACCCTTTAGAATGGAGTGGAGGAGAAGCTTCTTCAGCCAAAGAATAGTGAATCTATGGAATTCATTGCCACAAAGGCTGTGGAGGCCAGGTTATTGAGTATATTTAAGGGATCAATCTAACTCTGTCTTGACAATCAAAAAACGAAGGTCACAGGGAGAAAGCAGGAGAATGGGATTGAGAAACTTATCAGCCATTATTGAATGGTGGAACAGACTCAGTGGGCCAAGTGGCCTAATTTCTAATCCTATATCTTGTGGTCAAACAGTGTAATAGTTACAAGTCAGGAAGGGAGCTTCAGGCGGTGGTAGAACTTGCAGATAAGATGGCGTTGTCCTGTCAATGTTGGCATTCATTTCCCATTCCTAGTTGCCCTATGAAGATGCTGATGAGTACTATCATTGAACTGCTGTAATTTCTAGATTCTTTGTAGCAGTCTGAAAGGACTGAGTGACTTGCTAAGCCACTCCAAAAGACAGTTAAGACATGTTGTTGTCAGGTACAGGGCCAGACAGAGCAAAAACAAATTGCCTACCCTAAAAAAAAGGGTCTGTTCAATCCAGCCTGAAGTTTACTGTAATCCTGAAGCTTCAGAGTCACCTTCAAAGCCAAAGCTCTTGTTAAACACATGAGCACATCCTTCTCAGTAGTCTAAAAGTGTGAAAGTGCAGCATACACTGAATAGCGGGGATGTGTGTGTGTGAGGAAATGCCAGGCACACATGATGTGGTCTCTAACTTAACCCTCCTCTGCAAATTCTCTTGGTAGTTTAGACAGCTTGTAGAAAACTACACTGCCTCACTTCTAGGCTGTTTATGCATCGTGTCTGAACAATGTCAAGGAGAGGTTCCTTGAGGGCAGAGCTCCTGTACCATGTACCGAAATCTCTCTCAGCCTCTCACTGTGGCTCAAACCCTACAGCCTTGGGAACATCTTTGTAAGTGTTCTCTGAATTCTTTTAAGTTTCATAGCAGCTTTCCTATAGTCAGGAGACTGGAAGTGAACACAGTATTCCAGAAGTGGCCTAACCAATGCACTGTACAGCTGCACCATGGCCTACCAACTCCTCTAGTCAATGCACTGACGAATAAAGGCAAGCATACCAAATGCCTTCATCACTATCCTGTCCAGCTGTGACTCCTCTTTCAAGGAACTATTAATCTGCACTCCAAGGTCTCTTAGTTCAGGAACACTCTCCAGGGCCTAATCACTGAGTGCATAAGTCCTGCCCTGACTTGCCTTTCCAAAATGCAGCACCTCACATTTATCCAAATTAAACTTCACCTGCCACTCCTCGGCCCATTGTCCCATCTGATCAAAGTCCAGTTGTACTGAGGTAACCTTCTTCACTGTCCACTACACGTCCAATTTTGAGTCATCTGGAAACTTACTAACCATGCCTCCAATGTTCACATCCAAATTATTTATAAGTGTGACTAAAAGCAGTGAACCCAGCGCCAGTCCTTGTGGCACACCACTGGTCACAGGCCTCCAGTCTGAAAAGCAACCCTCCACCACCACCTTCTACCTTTCGAGCTAGTTCTGTATCCAAGTGGCTAGTTCTCCCTGTATTCCATGTGATCCAACCCTACCAACCAATGTACCATGAGGAACCTTGTTGAACACCTTGCTGAAGTCCACACAGATCACGTTTACCACTCTGCCTTCAATCCTCTTCATTATTTCTTCAAAAAACTCAAATCAAATCAAGTTAGTTAGTGAGACATGATTTCCACACACAAAGCCATGTTGACTATCTGTCCTTCCCTTTCCAAATACCTGTAAATCCTGCCCCTCAAGATCCCCTCCAACAACTTGCCCACCACTGATGTCAGGCTCACCGATCTACAGTCCCCTGGCTTTTCGTTACCAGCTTTATTAAACAGCGACACCACATTAGCCAAACTCCAGTTGTCCGGCACCTCACCTGCGGTTATTGATGATGCCGTTATCTCCAAGTCAGAAGTCACACAACACCAGGCTATAGTCCAACAGGTCTATCTAAAACCAGAAGGCCCCAAAGCGCCACTCCTCCATCAGGTGAGGTGGACAAAATAGTAGCGCTTCGAAACCCTGCAATTTCTAACAGCCTGCTGGACAAAAACCTGACATTGTGCGACTTCTGGCCCTGTCCACCCCATTCCAACAGAAATAATTCCACATCAGAAATATCTCAACAAGGGTCTCAGCACTTACTTCCCTAGCTTCCCAGAGTTCTCAGGTACACCTGCACAGTTTAATAAGCACCATGAATATTGAATTATTGTCTCAAAATTCCTCTTTGATAGTTCTTTCCACAACAATTGGAGCTGTGAGAAGGGTACTGCAACAGTCTGTTAACGACCATGTGGAGCCTAATCAGGCAAGTTTGTTTACAATTACCACCATCTAGGTACACGGCAAATCCCATATCAGTCCCAGTTGTAAGTTGCAGCATGAAAATAACTAAGAGGAAGAAGGGAGTTGTGCTCCAGTAGAAAATCAATTGGCCTACTCCGCACCAAGGAGGGGTTGAGTCCGACAGCTGGATAGGGCAAGGCCTGGAGGAGAGCCTGCACTGGGGACTCACAGCAGGATGGCTAGGTAGAAAAGCAGCGTGCTAAGGGAGACATTAGACCAAGGTGGCTGGAAAGGATTCTGACAGGATTGTGTCTAAGGACAGTAGAAAAACAATTTGAGGCTTCGAGGGGTCTTTAGTACAGGGTGTACTCGATCATGATCAGATGCTGATCATGAAGTTAATCAGGAAGGAGTATGACTTGGATGTGCTGAAACCAGAGCAGAGACAGCCTGGGGAAGGGACAGAAAAAGATGAGAATATGGTTGTATATCTGATGGCGGCTGCCAGAATTATGGCCAATGGGAAATGGAACAAATGAAGGCGGTGGGTCTCATCCATAAGGGGTTAAAACCAAAGGGGTCGGATGGTAGTTATGGTAGGGGAGGCACCTCATGCCCCGTTCTACTCAAAAGGACGCTGACACTGACTGGGGCAGGTTAGATGACAAAGTGCCACATGTGGACATAGGGACAACAATGGGTGGGATGATCCATCACTCTAAGGCTAAGGCTATAATGCCATTTCTGATCAAAGCTAAAACTTGGATAGGCAGTAAGGGGCAACAAAGACAATCAACAGAAACCAATCTTCAACTGTTTATCCCTGAATGACAAATGTTAGTGAACATACTTTCAGCCTTAAAAAGAAATGACAGTGCTGGACCTTATTGGGAGAAAATTAATGAATTGCCTGGGGCACACAATCTCACTGATGGTGTATACATCCTTACTAAGACCAAGGTGCTTAAAAATGTATGGTAGAACCTGTCACTGCAATGAGGGGTGGGCCGACCTACTTTCCCCAGCGCTCACCCAATCAGTGGCTCCAGGCAATTTCAACATATAGCATGTATGCACTAGACAAGGGACAGGCTGAACGGACTAAAATAGCCTTGGTAACTCAGGGATCCAAGGGAAAAATAGGGGATCATGCAGAGAGGAAGTCTGAGGCATACAAGTACCACACAAATTATCAAAAGCCAATCAGGATGAAGAAGTAGTTTTGAAGATTTTAAAAGACGGCATGGGGCCCCGTTTAACCCCTAAATGTTACAAATATGGGAATCCCAGTAGGGGATAATTATAACAACTTCTGAACTGGGCAATGAGAGCAGAGGCAAACTCAGATAAACAGGGAACATAATTAAAGTAGTCACAGTCCAGGAAGTAAAAATGGACCTGGAATGTTACAAGTGCAGCAGGAAAGGGCATTTAGCCAAGGAATGTAGCCAAGCAAAGCGGGGTAGATGTTTAAATTGTCAAAGACCAGGTCACTCCAGGAGGGATTGTTAGACAAAATGGGGAGGTAAGGAAGGACAGGGACCTGGGACTAAGCATCCTGGAGCCAAATCCCTCAGGCAGGGATACTAGCAATTGTGCCCACCTCATCAGGCTTACATCTGCCAATACTGAGGGTGATAACACGAGATAATAAAATGTGAGGCTGGATGAACACAGCAGGCCAAGCAGCATCTCAGGAGCACAAAAGCTGACGTTTCGGGCCTAGACCCTTCATCAGAGGGGCTCTGATGAAGGGTCTAGGCCCGAAACGTCAGCTTTTGTGCTCCTGAGATGCTGCTTGGCCTGCTGTGTTCATCCAGCCTCACATTTTATTATCTTGGAATTCTCCAGCATCTGCAGTTCCCATTATCGGTGATAACATGAGCACCTGTTATCCAGATCTTGGCAGATGATCTGAAGAAATTTCTATACCATTGACATATAATGGCCGAACAGGGATAAAGGGACCCAAGAATATTTACTGACAGATTGTTAGGGAGCTGGCAGTGCACCATGTTAATACATACTGGAGCATCTATATCAATAACTGATATTGAACTACCTCTCAACTCATCAACCACTAAAATTAGAAGAGTTGGAGGAAGAACCAAGGAAGCTAGGTTTAAGTGAACCTGAGGAGTTATAGTCAGTACCTTCAGCTGTGTGGGCAATTCAAACAGGAATATGGGTTATTATCTGTAGACCCTGTAAAGATCGAGGGCCCTTTCACCAACTCCCACTCCCCACAACACACAAACAGTATCCTATCAAAGCTGGGACTGAGGTGGATGGAATTGTAGTAGGAAAAGATTTTGAGAAGCAGGGAATAATCAGACCAACAGTATCCCAAACTAATTCACCTACTCAGCCAGTCAGTAAGCTGCATGGCTCATATTGCCTCACCATAGATTATACGTCCCTGAATAAATCTGCCACGAAATAGTATCCTATTGTAGTGAACCCTGCCACTATATTTAATGGATTGAAACCACAACAGGATATATTCTCAGTCATTGATATTGTGAATGGGTTCTGGTCTGAGGACAATGGTATATGTTGACCCAATTACCTCTGGGATTCCACAATAGTCCAGCCATATTCCATGAATGGCTGATGTAGTTAGTCACATTGATCTTCTCAACACTTCATTGCCTCAGTCAGTGAGAAAAAAACACATTAGGATATTAAATAGAGCGCTGAGTCAGGTAAACCAGGCCAGGCTTAAATTTAACCCAGAAAAAGCGTAATTGGGAAGACTGGGAGTGTCATGTCTGGGACACCAAATCAGGAAGGCGGAAGAGGACAGTCCAGGTGGACCAAAAGATTGTGGTTTTAAAACTACTCCACCCTCACACTGTGAAGAGGGTAAAGCATACTATAGGATTATTTAATTATTATAGGAATTTTGTAGAGAATTATTTAGAATTGGCAGAACCATTAAAAGCCAGGACAGAACACTGAAATTAACCAGGGGTCAGAGAGTCAATCTATACACAGATAGCAGGTATGCCTTTGGTATACTTCATTACCATACACCGGCCTGGGCTCGATGAGAGTACATCACCTTGTTTGGGAGCCACAAACAGCATGAAGAACAGGTTAACAGTTGGTGGTAGCGGCTAACTGTGCCGATGAAACAGCAGTACATTAGATCTCACAGGAAAGTAGAAACTACACAACAGTGTTGCAATAAGTACGCAGATAAAGCAGCTAAAAATGCTTACTCAACAGTGGAGACATTTGAGGAAATGGCAGCAGCAATACTTACAGAAGCAAGAGTTACAGCCCTGTAAAAGGAGAAACAGGAGTGGGAAAAGAGTGCGACAGCAATCGGGCAAGACAAGAGTCTGGAAGATCCAGCAGTGCCACCACAGTGTACAAGATAAAGAACAAAGAACAATGGGATAATGTCAATGTTCCCCATTCTGAGGCGAGAGGGGCTCTGCAATCGCCACGCCCAGATCAAATGTTTTGTGGTTGCCAACTCTTGCACATTATCTAGTACCTTTGACTAAATTAGCTGCCTGCGGCAAGTGTAGTGTTGCCCCTCAGACAATGTTCCATTGTCCATGTAAACTCCAGCTACTCTTATACTACTCAGCCGCTATCTTGACATGTTTACTGTTTCAAACTGAGACTAGGCTTAAGATTAGTGAAGTTTGATAACTGTGCTAAATGTGATCAATCTGAACTTTTCCGATTTGTTCCACTTTATATAGCAATGGGCTTTCTTCAGGCAAAGAAAGAAGCTATACATATGTCTGAAATACCATTCTTATGTCAGCTCAAACATGTAGCAAGCAACTAACTTGTTTACACTGTGTTTCTGATTACCCCAATTTACAAGATTTGTAAATGGCACTACAAGCAACAAAATACATTCTCAGCAACCTGGATATGATTTTATTATATCCATTCGCGAGATGGGGGTGTTTCTGGCAGACTGGCATTCTTCTCATGAAATTTGTTCACAAGAATGCACACTTGTTATTTTGATTAACAGGAAAATAAATTTCAAATGCTTTTTCTGAAAATTTGCTCAGCTACCTTATGAGTGGCAAAACAAAATCAAAATGCAGTCCCTTATGCAGACATGTTGTACACCCTTGGTTTAAACCGAAATTATTTTTTCTATACGACAGCTAAAACAATCAAGCACTAACGTCATTACCATACTCAAACTCCGAAGTAACTTTAGTTAAATATGACTCAAAAGGCAAATTGTGGTAAATTATAAATTACATGTTAAATGACAGATACAGCCAAAATAGATCATACAATTCAGACCATTCAGCCTAACAATCGCAATCACAAAGTCCTAAAATATTCAACCCGATTATCAAGAATTTCACCAGCTTCACTTTTAAAATTTAACGATCTCCAGCTGACACCACTGGACAATTAACTAGAATTCCATGAAGACAGCACACCTTACTGGACTTCTCAACTGTGCGTACAATGGTCTGGACGGCACAGGCCAAACAATGTTATTTTCAAGTTAACAGAAACAGCTCAGCAACCTTATAACTGCCTATTTCCAGACTTTTGAAGGGTCCTATTGTGTACTGTTCTTATTGCCCCAAACTCTGGGTCAGAAGAGCTGGGCTCAAGTCCCAACTGGTCCAGAGGTATGTAATAACATTTCTAAATAGGTTGTTCAGAAAATATCTTCCAGATTCTTGATCTAGCCTCAGTCTTGTTCAGCCTGCCTATACTGTACCACTAGAATCACCATCATTATCATCTGAGCTCTGACAGCTGTGTTCTTCTGCAACTACTTCCAGAATCCTCAAAGGTTTTGGCTTCCAATCTAAGTTAAGTTCTGCTGAATAGTCACTGAACGCAAAACGTTAACTTTGTTATTCTCGCTACAGATGTTACTAGATGCGCTGTGTTTTTCCAGGACATTCTGTTTTTGTCTCAGTTTTACTTCACAATCTTCCTAAACACAACCTGTGAAACCACAGATTCCAACACATTAAACACAATCTCAAGCTCAGGCAAAACAAGTGGTATTATACACATACCAGTCACACTGAAACAAAACATTAAACGATTTTTATCTTTAAATGCTATTCATTTTTAGAAGAAAACAAATTAGTGCTAGAATCAGTATGCAGCAATTTCACAGCTGACAAGACATTCTGAAACTCAAAACGTGCTATCGTTAATGTTCTACATGTACCAGAGTAGAGAAGGAGAAAGAAGAATTTTCAGTCTGAAAACAAAGTAGGAATCTATTCTCTATAATGTTCTCCTCTTTGCTTTCATTAATAAATCCAAGCAAAAAGTGTAATTTTACTGAACGAACTGCCCAGGATATATGAAATGAACTACATTGGAGCCACAGCAGTCCAAAACCATCCTATCCAGGTTACACTGTACAAAATGTGCCAATTTGAAAAGTTCCTAAACATTGGATACAACCCAACTACAGTATAGTAATTCACACACAGACTCCTTTTGCATACATCAGTTTTCAGGAACTGTATGGTGCAATGAGTCAGCACACTACTTCTTTCTCTTCACTGATCTGTTGAATCCAGTCCACACTGAGGGACTATGGCTACATTCCTTTGCTAGTTATAAGCCCAACTAGCATATTTTGGGTTTGAAGAAAAATGGACAGATTACAGAATACCACTTCAGACATTAGGAAAATAGAAACATCACTTACACTACAGGCACCATAAGAGAGGGATGTGGTCAATCGTGACAGAGGCTCCAGAAAGGTTGAAGAGTTGATGAGAAATTGTTTAACTTTGTCAAAACATCTCATTTGTACCTTTGCTGACAACCATTTTAGAATTCAGAGAGAGAGTAAGTGGAAATGAAATTGATTGCTTCAGGTCTGGAACAGCAGCCAAAAAACCTAACCTGGGAGGTTGTCATCCAGTACTTCCAATATGAAGATTGACAAATTTCATGAGAGTAATGACATCAAGTCACCTGTGATATATAATGCTGAGGTACATGATCAGCCATGATGTAGAATAGCAGAGCATGCACGAGGGACTCCTATATTTTCACAGTTTGTAAAGGCCAGATTACATGTCATTTATTAAGATATATACATCCCAGTAAAACATGAGTGTCCAGAAGCACCTTTTCATGCAATGATAACAGCAAGGAATCCCTAATGCCTTTGCTATACCTTACAAAATTCAGGCAGAAGATGTGGGTTTCGTTTCTTGCCTATCCTTAATGCCCTTGAGAAGGGGATGGTAAGCTGCCTTCTGAAGAGGTCATATTGGGCTCTTAAGATGCTGCTTGGAATGCTGTGTTCATCCAGCTCCACACTTTGTTATCTTGTACGTAAAACATTCGTTTCTCCCTCTATAGATTCTGCCAAACTTGTAAAGTTCCTTCAGCCTTTTCTGATTTTATTCCTTTGACTAGCCTGGCAGTGTCATTAGATAGTCTGCATTTTATAGACACTTGAAGTTCTGGAATTCTCCCAGAAGAATTCACATTGACTAACTGAATATGTAAAGTCTCAAGTTACATTATTTTACAATTACAGCAAACATTTATCCCATGTTCTTTCTTTTAAAATTACTTAGCTTAATGCATTTTTAGGTTGCATTTCTTTGTGCAACAACTTCCAAGTACTGATGAACATAATGCAAAATAGGAAAAAGAATGGGCCAGTTGGTCAATTGAGACTGCCCTACCATTCATAGCCAATCCTCAGTTCAATTTCTCTTCTGCGCTATTTTGTAAGCTTTGATTTTGCAAGAAACCAAATATATCTCAGCCTTGAATATGCTCAATAACATAGCGGTCAAAATCCTGAAGTTGATGTTTCCAAGCATTCACAACCTAGAGAAAGTTTTTCTCATCTCAATCCTAAATGAATGGTCCTTTATCGCGAGCCAGAAATTCTGGCAAGCCCTTTCCAAATTTCCTGTGTTTCAACTTAATCATCCGTCATTCCTCTAAACTTTAGAATCTAGGTCAAATTTACTCAGCTTAAGACAGTGAAGAACTCTTCTAGTTCATTGATTAAGCCACTGAACCTACACTGTAACCTGCATTGGACCATTTCCAAGGAAAGTGCATCTTTCCTTAGATATGGAAAGCAAAACTACATACAGCATTTTCAGCTAAGTAATAATGAGGCAACAGTAATATCAGCAATAGTTGGAATAAAAATTATGATTCCAGTTTAGGCTGACATTTTGAGAACAGATGTCCAGCTACTTTCTGGGGCTTAATCCCTCTCTCCTGCACTCATTCCCTAGTTTAACAAAACAAACACATGCCCCCACTGTAGGAAGAGTCAATGGACCAAAAGAATAGGAATGAGACTCTCTCTCTCCTCCCGGTCTCCTTGAACCAACTGCAGCGTCCTAACTGGTGTTCTGGCGGAGATCAGCTAATTTCATATATAGTGGCAAATATCAGACACTTCTTCAATACAACTGGTCAGCAGTGTTGGTTACAGGACTCAGCGGTCTTTCCATCTGTTATACTGTGAAAAATAGTTAAATGACATTCTTGTTGCATGGGGAATAGTTGGCTTCAAAATCTAACACCTACATAAAGCAAAAAAAAAATCAATAGCCTTAGTTGCAGCATGTTAATTACAGTGATAGTAGGAACTGCAGATACTGGAGAATCTGATATAACAAGGTGGAGAGCTGGATGAACAGCAGGCTGAGCAGCAAAGCTGATGTTTCGGGCCTAGACCTTTCTTCAGAAAAAGAAGGGTCTAGGCCCGAAACGTCAGCTTTCCTGCTCCTCTGATGCTGCTTGGCCCTGCTGTGTTCACCCAGCTCTACACCTTGTTATCTCTGTTAATTACAGCACCTATGTAATAAAGTGTGCACCCAACGCTGGCTCAAGTTGAGAAAAAAAGTTTGTTTGCCACATGAAACTTAAATTTTTTTTAACATAGTCGCCCCCAGAAATAGTACCAGTGGCAACGTGAATTGAAATATTTGATATGCTACAATCAATGTTAATAATTACAAGTATGTAATTTAATATAGTGCTCTGAAATACAGAACATGGAGAGGTATCCTAATAACTGTCTATCATAGGTAGCACACCATACAACATAAATGGCGCCCTGCCATGAAGTCAATGCCGATGCTTGTTCAAAACTACAAATCATGAATAAAAGCAGGCACTAATAAATTTAATAGGGAATTGAAGAAAAATAAAATTTTTAAACCCTTTAACAGTCATGCCATGTAAATGCCAGACAATGATCATCGCCAAGAAGAGAGAATCTGATCATTATCCTTTGGCATTTAAATGGCATGACTGTCACTGAATCCTTCACTATCAACATCCTGGGCTACCACTGACCAGAAACTGAGCTGGACTAGCCATTTAAATACTGCAGCTACAAAATCAAGTCAGAGGAAAAATGTCCTGCAGTGCAGGATTCACCTCCTGACACCCCAGAAGGCACAAATCAGGAATGTGATGGAATACACCCCATCTGCCTGGATGCATGCAAATCGAACAACGCTCATGAAGCCTGACGCCGTACAGGACAAAACATCCTGCATGATCAGCACCACATCCATAAACAGTCTTTCCATCAATGATGTTCATTAGCAGTGTGTATTATCTATAAGATGCACTGCAAAATTCATCAGGGATCCTTAGACAGCATCTTCCAAATTCCTGACCACTTCCATCAACAGAGGATAACAGTTGCAAATACAAGGGAACACCAACCCTGCAAGCTACTCACAAGCATGATTTGGATGACTCACTTTTCTGACTCTTTTCTTCTATTATTTCTGGGTCAAATAATAAAACTTCCTGCCCAATGACTGTCGGCCCACCTTCACAAAATGGATTGCAACAGTTCACAACCACCTGCTCAAGGATAACAAAGGATGGGTAATGAATGCTAGCGCAACCAACAATGCCTAAATTCCATGAATGAATTTTACAAAAACACTCCAGATTACTGAGCACAAAACGGGGGTAGCATTTCCAACTGAGTGGACGAAGAGCTGTATATTAGAAATGCAGTTTTTCAAATGTTAAGCTTTGACTGTGTGTGTGCATTTATCAGGTAGAGTGCTAAAATGTTGATTCATGTAAATCTGCAGTTTTAAAACTTTGACCTTGTGAACTTTATCTCCGAAGGGGTGCATTGAAAGACCAGCCTAAATAAGAACCAGCTAAATGTTGATCCCCATTAACGGACTCAACTAATCCCTCTCTGGGAAACACATATACAAGTAGCCAATACAATGTAACTCAGCACCTGAGATTTCCCTCACTCAATTAAGCACCCAACTAAAAGGTAAAAGTAAAGCTGCCATAGTCTTACCAGAATGCTCTCTCATTCCAATGAGTTGATTAGTGGTGACTGAACCTTGGGGTCAGCACACCTCGGACGAGGGAAGAGATTTAAATATACAGGCCTTTACAGCAAATTCAGCTGGGAATTGAACCCACACTGTTGGTATGTTTGCAAACTAGTCATCCAGCCAACTGAGCTAACCAACTCACCTACTTTGGTTGGTAATCAACAGTGGGTACATGGTGACTGTTATGCTAGCTTTTTTATTAATTCAAGATTTTTTTTTATTGAATTCAGACTTCACCATCTGCCATAGTGTAATTCAAACTCATGTCCCCAAAACATTTGCCTGTGGTTCCGGATTACAAGCTCAGTTATAACCACTGCATCTCAAGGAGTTTGATGATGGAAGGTAAGAGTGTTTGACTGCTTTTATCTAAAAAAATCAGCTGTTTGGCAAGTAGGATTGCTGAATCTTTAAAGAAATTTTTAGTCTTTTCTTGAAATAGACTATTGGGTAAAAGATATTAGTGGCATTAAAAAAGAAAAACAGAGAATTTTTCCAGAGTGGGGATTCTTCATGTCTAGAGAACTGATAATTTAGTTCACAACTTAAAAAAATACAACGGAAATTGCATGGAAAGTGATGTGTTGCAGCTGCAGCACATGGGAGCTCAAGGTGACACCAAGATGATCCACAGTGAACACATCTGTAGCAAGTGTTCGCACTTCAGCAACTGGGTTTGGAGTCTGAGCTGCAGACATTGTGCTGCATCAGGGAGAGGCAAGTTACCTCGTCAGTTTGCTCCAGAAGACCGATACACCCCTTAGATTAGGTTATTTAAACTTAGTCTGTGGTCAAGTATAGGAGGGATGGGGTGAAGCAAATATGATATTAGTAAAATGTTGGTCTATTATAAAGGATGTAACACCAAAGCATTTAGAAACATATAATAAAAACCAAGCAGAGTCAGAAAACTTCAGAAAGAGGAAATCACACCTGAAAAATTTAATTGCAGTTCTTTAAGGTGGTAACATACAGGACAGATAAAGACGACCCACAAGATGCAATATATTTGGACTTCCAAAAGGCATTCGAAATGTTACCACACAAGACTACTTAATATATTTAATCTGTGACTTGCAAGGTAGCATATTAGCATGAACCAAGCAGCACCTCCAGAAGAACCTTTGCCCATGCAACTGTCCAAAAGTTACAAGGTTTTGATAAGTATGTGGACAAAAGTGAGGACTGCAGGAAAGACAAGTGAACTGACTGTGGAAGCCATTCAGGTGGGGAGAATAGGAATATAGCGAGCCAAACAGGGATTAGGCTATTTTAGGTCTCATACAGTGTAATGAGGCAGGTTTAATAAATAATCAGTGTGAAAGATCTCCTAGAGAATAGTGACAGTACCATAGTAGAATTCAGCATTCAGACTGAGTTTGAAACTTGGCTGGAAACAACCGCGTTGAACTAAAAATCACAGTGACGTCAGAGGGCTAAGGGCTGAAATGGCTGGAACAGACTGAAGGGAAAGGAGTTTAGCAGATGATTGAGGAACAACACAAGCAATTAAGAAAATAGTTAATGATGCAAAGTAAAGATACATCCTAGTAAGGAGTCTTTTTTTTTAAAACTTACTTCTGGGATATGGATGTCATTAGCTGGCCAGCATTTATTGCCCATCCCTAGCTGCCCTTGAGAAGGTGGTGGAGGGTGGTTTGCTAGGCCATTTCAGATGGCAGTTATGAGTCAATCACATTACAATGGCTCTGGAGTCATATCTAGGTCAGACCAGATGAGGATAGCAGATTTCCTTTCCTGAAGGACTTTATGAGCAAGATGGGTTTTTCCAAAAGTTGACAATAGTCATCAATGAATCCCTAATTCCAGACTGGTTTATTATTGAATTCAAATTCCACCATCTGCTATGGCAGGATTTGAACTCAGTTCCTAAGAATATTAGCCAAGTTTTTGGAAAATAGTCTAGCAATAATACCACTAGAGTCCTGCCTCTCCTCCTTATAGGAAGGGGAGAATGTTAAATGGTTTACAAAAAATAAATCAATTGGCTAAGCAAGGAAGTTATGAGCAGTATGAAATTGAAAAATAAGCATACAATGGGAAAAAGATAACCAAACCAAAAGATTGGGAAAGTTGCAAAAGATGATAATAAAGAGAGAGTAAATAAATTAAGGGAAAAGTAGAAAGTAAATTAAAACAAGACAGCAATAGCTGTCTTAAAGTATATTTTTTCAAAAAAAAGAGAGGCCAAAGTGAAGATAGGCTCCTAGAGAATGGGGCTAAGAGAAATAATAGGAAATGAAAAAATGGCACAGGAGTTTTTAAATAAACACTTTGCATCCTGATCCACAGTAGAGGAAATTAATGTAATTCCAAAAATACAAAACATTTGAGGAGCTGAAAAAAATGGATAATAGGGCAGGAAAAAAAAAAATCACTAAATAGAAAGTGCAAGGGAAACTAATGGGGCTCCAGGTTGACAAGGGACCTTAAACCTGATAGGTTATATCATACAATTTTAAGCAACATAGATAGTGGATGCATTAGTTGTAATCTTCCACAAATCCTATGATTCATGTAAAGTCCCAGGGATTGGCCACTGCAGATATAATGTCCTTAATACAAAAAAAAGGGAGAGACACAAAAAAACCAAGTATAGGCCAATTAGCTTATTGTCTGTAATTAGTAAACTGTTAGTCTATTATAAACGATGTAGCAGCAAAGCGGTTAAAAACATAAGGGGAAATTGTGTCCTGCAAATTTAATTATAGTTCTTTGAGGTAGCAACATGCAGGGCAGATAAAGGGGATCCACTGGATGCAGTATATTTGGATTTCAAAAAAGGCATGAGAAATGTTACCACACAGGCTACTTAATATATTTAGTCCATGGCAAGGGAGCATATTGGCATGAATAAAGGTATAGATAATTGAGAGAAGGCAGAATTTAGAAAGAAGGGGCATTTTCTGTAGCAACTTATAACTACTGGAGTGCCTCCAGGGTCAGTGCTGGGTGTAAAATTATACTAATATATACCTTCCCACCAGAGTCTATAGAGGGATGTAGCCAGGTTAAGTGAATGAGCAAAATTTGGCACATAGAATATGTGGGAAAATATAAGGTTATGCACTTCGGCAGGACAGAAAAGACCCCAGCGCAAAAAGGACAGGGAAGCTGAAGGTACTCCACAATTCTTGAATCACAACAGTGAGTACACCTCAAAAGATCCGAATGTACTTGAAGTCCTGTGGCGACAGAAGGTGCAAGCCTAAATCAAAACCTTTTCTCTCAATACTGCTGAACTGCAATTGCTTCTCACTCCCACAGTTTAGGAGCAAACTAGAGTTTTGGAATCCCTACCCAATAATAAAACATATTCAGCATCAAACCATTACTTCCTCAGTTCTCCATCTGGATTTTTCAATTAAAATTAGTGAACTGGCAGAGGGCACTCTTGATGAGTTTACAATTTCAGCACAATGATGTGATTGTTCTCAGTAGAGAGAAGAAGTGCTACCGACAAAGACTCAAAATAAGCTGATCGTGGGTTGTTCAAAGTTCATCAAGAAACAAAGTTTTTATTCCCCTTTTCCTACCAATTGCTCATTTCCTGTGTTAGTACAGCCAAATACTTTGACCTTGCATTGTCAATTTTGATCTACTTGGTAATGAGGTACAAGCACTTAAACACATCTACCACTGACTTCCAAGACAAATTGGAAGTAAAACCTTTTAAGTACTGAATTACAAAATAAACTGCCTGAAAAGCTATTTTCACTGCAGTTATCAAAAACTATTTTCTGCTACTAAACACAGTTAAACAAACTCTAGAGTCAGATCAACTCCTCTTAACATGAACATTTATTATAGTTGATCTTGGAAACAGCACTGCCTGAATTTCACGTCAAAATATCTTTTTCAAACTACCTCAGGTAGGAACAAGCTGAACCACAGACATTTATCTAAACCATTACCAACATAACTTCTGCTCTAAGATAACTCGGTGCGAAGCTGGAGGAATACAGCAGGCCAAGCAGCATCAGAGGAGCAGGAAAGTTTGACGCTTCGGGTCGGGACCCTTCTACAGAAATGGGGGAGGGGTAGGGGATTCTGAAATAAATAGGGAGACAGGGGGAGGCGGATAGAAGATGGATAGAGACGATAGGGTGAGAGGAGACAGACAGGGCAAAGAGGCGGGGTTAGAGCCAGTAAAGGTGAATGTAGGTGGGGAGTTAGGGAGGGGATAAGTCAGTTCAGGGAGGACGGACAGGTCAAGGGGACAGGATGAGGTTAGTGGGTAGATGGGGGTGGGGCTTGAGGTGGGAGGAATGGCTAGGGAGGTGGGGACTAGCTGGGCTGGTTTTGGCATGTCGTCGGGGGAGGGGCGATTCTGTAGTTTGTGAAGTCCACATTAATACCATTGGACTGCAAGGGTTCCCAAGAGGAATATGAGATGCTGTTCCTGCATCTTTTGGGTGGCATCATTGTGGCAACGCAGGAGGCCCAGGATGGACATGTCGTCCGAGGAGTGGGGTGGGGAGTTGAAATGGTTCGCGACTGGCTTTGCGGAACACCTACGCTCAGTTCGCAACAAACAACTACACCTCCTAGTCGCGAACAAATTCAACTCACCCCCCCAACCCCCCACCCCTCCTCAGATGGCACGTCAATCCTGGGCCTCCTGCATTGCGACAATGATGCCACCCGAAAGATGCAGGAAGAGCAGAAACGTCAGCTTTTGTGCTCCTAAGATGCTGCTTGGCCTGCTGTGTTCATCCAGCGCCACACTTCGTTATCTCACAACGTGTTATCTCAGATTCTCCAGCATTGAAAGTTCCTACTATCTCTACAACTTTAGCTCCATTGTGACTGAACCAAAATTCACTTCACACCATTAACACCCTTGAAAAGTTTCCACTTTCTTTAAATATTCATTCCCGAAATGTTGGCATCACTGCCGAAGTATTCATAACTGATTCATGCAAGAAACTTGTTAGCGAGCAGTTAAGAGTTGCAAGGAGAGAGGCATCAATTGCAAACTTACCAACACCATTCCTATCATAGCAACAAATAGTTTTCCACGTTAACAATCAAATGAAGTGAATTGGTTTCAGAAGTTGAAGGTTTCTTGGAAATAAGCAAACAACTACCAATCTTCTGGAAACTTGCCCAACAAGAGAAACACACCTTAAATCAATTAACTGCTAATAGCCCCAGCAGCTATTTAGCAGTAAGCATTTAGCGACACTCCTGAATTTTTTGCATTAGAAAGGTCCCACTCATTGACAGGATTCTGATCTCCAGTACCATGCCTTAGCATATTGCATTACAAAATGCTTTTTCTAGACATAATTCAAACGTTTTGGAGGCAATAATAACAATGAGAGTTTTAATGCTGAAAGGACATAACAATAAAATTGCACATGCCTGACATTACTCTTTACTAAAATTTTCATCCTTAAATCACTCCTTACAGTGTCAAGAAAGCATTTATTATAAGGAAAGGCATTACACTAAGATTTCCCTCACTCAATTAAGCACCCTACTAAAAGGTAGAAGTAAAGCCGCTACCAGAAAGCTCCCTCATTAGAGAGAGGTGATTGGTGGTGGCTGAATCTTAGGGTCACCACACCTTAGACAAGGGAAGAGGTTGAAAAGTAGAGTCCTACATGGCAACTTCAGCTGGGAGTTGAACCCACGCTGCTAACATGCTTTTGACGGAAAGCCAGCCATCCAGCCAATTGTGCCAGCCGTTCCATCTATTGTGGTCGGAAATGGGGCTATGATGGCACAGTGGTAACATCACTGGACTCATAATCCAAAACCACAAGCTATTGTTTTGGGGACATGGATTTGAATTACACAATGGCAGAAGGTGAAGTCTAACTTCAAAAATAAACTGGACTTCATAAAATGTTAGATAATAAAATGTGAGGCTGGATGAATACAGCGGGCCAAGCAGCATCTCAGCACAAAAGCTGACGTTTCGGGCCTAGACCCTTCATCAGAGAGGGGGATGGGGAGAGGGAACTGGAATAAATAGGGAGAGAGGGGGAGGCGGACCGAAGATGGAGAGTAAAGAAGATAGGTGGAGAGAGTATAGGTGAGGAGGTAGGGAGGGGATAGGTCAGTCCAGGGAAGACGGACAGGTCAAGGAGGTGGGATGAGGTTAGTAGGTAGATGGGAGTGCGGCTTGGGGTGGGAGGAAGGGATGGGTGAGAGGAAGAACCGGTTAGGGAGGCGGAGACAGGTTGGACTGGTTTTGGGATGCAGTGGGTGGGGGAGGGGGGGGGGGGAGAAGAGCTGGGCTGGTTGTGTGGTGCAGTGGGAGGAGGGGACGAACTGGGCTGGTTTAGGGATGCAGTAGGGGAAGGGGAGATTTTGAAACTGGTGAAGTCCACATTGATACCATTAGGCTGCAGGGTTCCCAGGCGGAATACGAGTTGCTGTTCCTGCAACCTTCGGGTGGCATCATTGTGGCAGTGCAGGAGGCCCATGATGGACATCTCATCTAAAGAATGGGAGGGGGAGTGGAAATGGTTTGCGACTGGGAGGTGCAGTTGTTTGTTGCGAACTGAGCGGAGGTGTTCTGCAAAGCGGTCTCCAAGCCTCCGCTTGGTTTCCCCACTGTAGAGGAAGCCACACCGGGTACAGTGGATGCAGTATACCACATTGGCAGATGTGCAGGTGAACCTCTGCTGAATGTGGAATGTCATCTTGGGGCCTGGGATAGGGGTGAGGGAGGAGGTGTGGGGGCAAGTGTAGCATTTCCTGCGGTTGCAAGAGAAGGTGCCAGGTGTGGAGGGGTTGGAGGGCAGTGTGGAGCGAACAAGGGAGTCACGGAGAGAGTGGTCTCTCCGGAAAGCAGACAGGGGTGGGGATGGAAAAATGTCTTGGGTGGTGGGGTCGGATTGTAAATGGCGGAAGTGTCGGAGGATGATGCGTTGTATCCGGAGGTTGGTAGGGTGGTGTGAGAGAACGAGGGGGATCCTCTTAGGGCGGTTGTGGCGGGGGCGGGGTGTGAGGGATGTGTTGCGGGAAATACGGGAGACGCGGTCAAGGGCGTTCTCGATCACTGCGGGGGGAAAAGTTGCGGTCCTTGAAGAACTTGGACATCTGGGATGTGCGGGAGGGAATGTCTTATCGTGGGAGCAGATGCGGCGGAGGCAGAGGAATTGGGAATAGGGGATGGAATTTTTGCAGGAGGGTGGGTGGGAGGAGGTGTATTCTGGATAGCTATGGGAGTCGGTGGGCTTGAAATGGACATCAGTTACAAGCTGGTTGCCTGAGATGGAGACTGAGAGGTCCAGGAAGGTGAGGGATGTGCTGGAGATGGTCCAGGAAGGTGAGGGATGTGCTGGAGATGGATCCCTCACACCCCGCCCCCACCACAACTGCCCTAAGAGGATCCCCCTCGTTCTCACACACCACCCTACCAACCTCCGGATACAACGCATCATCCTCCGACACTTCCGCCATTTACAAATCCGACCCCACCACCCAAGAGATTTTTCCATCCCCACCCCTGTCTGCTTTCCGGAGAGACCACTCTCTCCGTGACTCCCTTGTTCGCTCCACACTGCCCTCCAACCCCACCACACCCAGCACCTTCCCCTGCAACCGCAGGAAATGCTACACTTGCCCCCACACCTCCTCCCTCACCCCTATCCCAGGCCCCAAGATGACATTCCACATTAAGCAGAGGTTCACCTGCACATCTGCCAATGTGGTATACTGCATCCACTGTACCCGGTGTGGCTTCCTCTACATTGGGGAAACCAAGCGGAGGCTTGGAGACCGCTTTGCAGAACACCTCCGCTCAGTTCGCAACAAACAACTGCACCTCCCAGTCGCAAACCATTTCCACTCCCCCTCCCATTCTCTAGATGACATGTCCATCATGGGCCTCCTGCACTGCCACAATGATGCCACCCGAAGGTTGCAGGAACAGCAACTCATATTCCGCCTGGGAACCCTGCAGCCTAATGGTATCAATGTGGACTTCACCAGTTTCAAAATCTCCCCTTCCCCTACTGTATCCCTAAACCAGCCCAGTTCATCCCCTCCCCCCACTGCACCACACAACCAGCCCAGCTCTTCCCCCCCCCCCCACCCACTGCATCCCAAAACCAGTCCAACCTGTCTCTGCCTCCCTAACCGGTTCTTCCTCTCACCCATCCCTTCCTCCCACCCCAAGCCGCACCCCCATCTACCTACTAACCTCATCCCACCTCCTTGACCTGTCCGTCTTCCCTGGACTGACCTATCCCCTCCCTACCTCCCCACCTATACTCTCTCCACCTATCTTCTTTACTCTCCATCTTCGGTCCGCCTCCCCCCTCTCCCTATTTATTCCAGTTCCCTCTCCCCATCCCCCTCTCTGATGAAGGGTCAAGGCCCGAAACGTCAGCTTTTGTGCTCCTGAGATGCTGCTTGGCCTGCTGTGTTCATCCAGCCTCACATTTTATTATCTTGGAATTCTCCAGCATCTGCAGTTCCCATTATCTTTCATAAAATGTTAGCCTAACAGTGATCATGTAACCACTGTTGATTAGTGCAAAATCCCATCTGGTTTGTAAATGTTCTTTAGAGAAGAAAATCTGCTGTACTTATCTGGTCTGGCTGATATTGTGACTCCAGATCGAAAGCAATATGATCGCTCAGAGGACAATTAAGGACCAATTCAGATGTGCAATTAATGCTGGCCCAGCCAGACATACTCCCATTCCAGACTAAATTTTTTTAAAAATATAATTTTATTGTTACAGTGACAAATACAGTTACCACCTACTTTCAGAATTCTGCCATACAAACACCTACAAACCAGGCTTTAATGAACCACAGACTCGCATTGGTAAATAGATTTACACAATGCATCTATCTATAACAGTTATTACCCTTTAAGGTCACACAGTGTTGTAAATACAAAGTGATTAAAATTTGGATAAATCTTGACTCATCAACTTATAATCACCTTCAAATTGCAACTTTCTAAACTAAAATTAACACCTGTATTTGCATATCACAAATGGTTGCTTTTAAAAAGCAAAGCAGACTGGAGGCTTAAAAAGAACTATAAAATTGAGTAATGCTACAGGAGAAATGCTAGTGTAATCATGCTCGATATGCAATTTACAGTCGACTCTAAATACTTAGTGCAGTATTAAAGGTTGCTCAGAATGACAAGTTCTTGGCCAGAGTGTTGATTTAGTGCATCTTATTTGCTTTGTTAACTACCCTCCACTCACTGCACTTTATTAAAGAAATAATCCTGCGTTTATAGAGTTATAGTTCTAGTCACGAGTTTAACTTGCTACAGTGCATAGGTACTGCTAAAATAAATTGCTGAGCAACTAGTTCTTTTCTATAAGTCCCGCATCTCTTCAAACCTAACGTCTTAGCACAGCTACTGTATATCTTCACCCAGACATCAAAATTCACAAAACTTTTATTTTGTACTATACAAGTAAACTGATCATTGCTGGCTTACTCAATATAAAATATTCTTCAAATCACAGAACACTTGTGACATGCAAGAACGGACTTCACCCATTACAACACTGCCAATGTTGTCTTTAGCTTTCCCTTCCACCTTCACCAAGTAGCAAGTCACACTGGGATGCAAGTCCAAGAAATCTTTGGTATCTTATCAAGTGACCAATCACATGGAATAATAAGAAGCAGAAGCCAGCCACGAGGTTAGAGTCAATTTAGATTCTGGTCTCACCCAATTCAGCCCAAGCACATTTTTCATTAAGAAGCATCTGCCAAAATTTGTTATCAGAGATAATGGGAACTGCAGATAGTCTTGCAGAACAAGGACCTGACCCTGACTGAGTGTTAAAGACTGGCACTTTCTAACGTCCAGGACTATGTGCTTTGGGACGCACTAAAGCTTGGGGCAGCTGCTGCCAAGGCACAGTGGGGAAAGACCACTGTCTGAGGTCTTCCTGCTGAAGGTAAATGGAGATCCATTCTGTTATTGGACACTTCCAGTGCTCAAATACATGCAAAATTAGTATTGTACGTGTAAGGGAGGCCTTTCGTTTTTTTTGGGATTAAGTCCAAGTCCAATATTTTGTTTATTTACTTGATACGCAACTGTACGGGACCGAACCACTTTTGTGACAATTTACATATGCATACAAAGAGATTTTTATGAAAAAAGTATATTTTTGAAACAAAAGCAGCATTAGGAGTATAACAAGCATCTGTTCAGTTATCAGACCCTCTCATGGCTTCAAAGTATGTAGCATCCTACCTGACTAAGAAATGCCTTTGGTTTTGCAATTGCAGTTCTCATTTTGCAGAATGCCTCATTACCTGAACTTCCTACAAGCACCAAGATGTAGCTTGGCTGGCGGTGAGAAGGGGACTGCTGGGCAGATCATTCAATCATGCCCAGTCTCTGTGCATCACCACACGCTGCCCTTGAAACGCTACTCTGGCGAAGAGGCTGTCACACATCTCTTTTTGGAATGTGCCTTTGCAAAGAAAGTTCAGAGAGAGATGCAGTGGTTTTGTTGAGGTACACCCCAGTACCTGCATTATACAAAATGCTGTGGCACACCACTTAAGTGACAAACATCCACTTAACCTGGAGTACCAACATGTCGTTGAAAGACAGATTTTGGTCTGTCTAAAATTTGTTGCCCTTTCAGTGCAAGGACCTGACCTCGATCGAGTATTGTATGCTGTCATATTCCAAGGTCCAAGACTACATGCTGAGGTAAACATTAAAAGCTGGGAGTATCTGCTGCCAGTGGCAAAAGACTGCCATCCAAGGTCTTCTGCCAAAATATAATGAGGGTCCTTTCAGTTATCAGACTTTCTTGCACAAGTAGAAAATGCTTTAGTTTTTGCAACTGTAGAGAAGTTCCAAGGACTGTCAAAATTTCAATGTTTTGTTTGCTTTTTTCTTCTCTGCGAAGACAGTGCAGAACTGATTCAGAACCTATGTATTTATATATGATTTTAATGAATATTTTTGAAAGAAAAAAGGTATTAATTAACAGTAGGAGCAAAAAAGCCTCCCAAAATATTTTCTTTATTCTGTACCCTTTGGATGCTGCAACGCATCTACTTTATCAGCAGAAATCAGAAAACTCACTACGAACGAAAGATCAAAGCCAGCGACTGCCCTTATCTGTACCAGGCCAGGTTAAACATTTGCCTATTAAACTGCAGAAGGGGATGTAAGGGAGACCCAACATCTTATATTGTATCTACATTCATTTCCTTTGAAATATCTCTGTCCTGCAGCATTTAAGTGGTTAACTTTTGTACAAGCCACCCATTGGGTATTATTTTCTAATATGCTTGCCAGTTTAACAAAGTAGCCAAGTCATATGCATATCAGCAGGGGAGACAACTGACGTGGAGGTGGTCTGAAATGCTGGCAAAAGGAGATAACTGAACCAGATAGGCATGTGTGCCTACCCACTGAAATCCCAGTGAGCTTCTTTACTACAGCTTGGATTGATTTGTTAATTGACCTCATTAGCAGCTCCCTGAGTTGGCAAGTTGCCCAGTATTATTAGCAACATTTCGGCCAGGCTTGAGGATCAGCAGTTCTATGATAGCATCTTGGACAGCATAAACAGAGGTTAAAAAATAGTTATCACCAAGCTATTATTAATCTCTGGTAGTACAACCATTTTCAAAACTGAAAAATGCCTGCACAATTGGGTAGAAAATTCACAGAAAAGCACAAATACAAAGAGTTGGCTCAGACGTTTATATCTTGCGACAAATGGTTAACTGGAGCAAAACACAGAGTCTCAACTCAGCAGCTTTAATTATATTTATTCAACCGTGTTTTGACACATATTTAAAGACAGGTGGGACTTTAACCTGGACCTTCTGGCCCAGAGGTAGGGCCAAATGTATGGTATGCATTTTGAGTAATTTACACACAAAGTCTGCAGTCTGTACAGCATTACTGCACCTCAGTAATAGCACAGATTTGTTCATGGATCATGAAATAGTTTATCACCAAGTTTCCACAAATATTTTGTTGTTTTTTTTTCACAATGTGGATGTTGCTGGCTCGGCCAGCTTTGTTGCCCATCCCTAAATGTCCTTGAGAAGGTATGCCACCTATCTAAATCATTTATATCCATGTGGCACAATTGTTAGGTAGGGATTTCCAGGATTTATTTTGACCTAGCGACAATGAAGGGATCGCGTTGCAGTTCCAAATCAGGGTGGTACGGGGCTTGCAGAGGAACACACAAAAGGCTCAAAAGGAAAGTAACAAAAACAGAAGTTGCTGGAAAAACTCAGCAGGTCTGGCAGCATCGGTGAAGGAAAAAAAACTTAGAGTTAACATTTCAGGTCTGGTGACTCTTCCTCAGAAACAACCACATTGTGAAAATAAACAAAACAAAACATCTATGGAAACTTTGTAATAAACTATTACATGATCCATGAACAGGACTGTGCTATTACTGAGATGCTCAAATGAAAAGTCCAGTCATGGAACATGGCCCACAGAACAGTTTCAATTTTATATTGGAGACAATGGTCAGTGCAACTGTCACTAATGACTCAGACCACTGGTGATATGGGTTCAAAAATCAAGATGGAATTTAAATTTAAGTAATTAAATGAATCTGAAATTGAAAATATTCTTTGTAAAGGTAATGTTAATTAATGTAATTGTTGTAAAAACTCATTTCCCTTGTGTATGTCATTTATGGAAAGAAATCTGTCATACTTATTTGATCTGTCCTACATGTTAAAGGAGGAAGAAAAAATCCTGAGAATTTGATCTCCTTAAAAGACATTAAAGGCAAAAATTCAAACACAGTACATTATGAAAAATCTATATAATGCCTTTATAACTCCACTATTAGGCAACCGAAATTAATTCAGAAGACCACTCTGATGCCAAGTATGCAAAGTTACACCTCATATACAAAAAGTGATTTTAACTCTAGCTGGAAGACGTTATCCTGACTCAATCTTTGTAACATAAGCTAACAGTATAAACAGGCCAGTCAATGCAATAATTATGGAAACCCATTACTCAAGAGCTTTGAAAACTGAGCTAATGGAGGATGGCAAATACCTCTGAAGACATGATTGCCAAAATGTTGGGACTTTTGTTTTGTATTAGTATATTAATATCATTGCAGCAACCAGAGGCAAGCCTTCTTAATTCAAAGGCATTCCATTCAATTCTTCTGCTAATTTATTTTTACTTAACAACTCAATCCCATTCTACAGTGTTGCTCACATTGTTTGATTCATTTTACTAGACATGCAAATATGTATTTTCTGCAAAGAGTTTTACCAACTTGCCAAAAATAATCTGCATAGATTCAGTTGGTACTAGAACAGTATTCGGCTCCACATACATGTGCTCATATAATGAAACAGTCTGTACAAAAGGTGCCTCAAGACAAGACAGAGTGCAAACATCCCTCTCCATGATATTCAATTGGTATCATCTTCACCAAATCGCCCAACAAAATCTTGACACCCATCACTGATCAGAGGTTCAAAAGACCAGTTGTATTAATGCCACAACTACTACGTAAAGTCAGATCTGAGTATTCTGTGGCAAGTGACTTACTCCCAGGCTTTCTAAAGTCTCTGCTCCATCTGCAAATCAGGGGTACAATGGAGTCAGGCACAACAAGAAGCTTGTTAGCACCAATCCATTTGATTGGTGACTTAACCAGCTCTACTCCTTGACAAAGAGTACAGTACTAGATGCACCACAACAATGCAGCAGCACTTAGTGAGCTTCAGAAATTGAGACCCCTACAACCATGGAGAACAAGGACAGTAGGCATATGGGAATGCCGACAGGTTTCCCTCTAAATCGGACATAATCCTGACTTGAAGCTACAATTGCCATACTTTCAATGTGGCTGCTTCAAATTCTTGAAATTTCCTCCCTAGCAGCATTGTGGGCGTACATATATCACACGGACTGCAGCAAATGAATAAAAGTAATTCTGATGAAGAGTCATCAAGACTCGAAACGTTAGGCTTACTCTCTCCATGGATTCTGCATGAACTGCTGTGATCTCCAGCATTTTTTGTTTTCAGTACAGATTCCAGGATCTGCAATAATTTGTTCCTAAAAAGGAGGGCACTCATTCCTTCGAGCCCACTCTGCTATTTAGTAAAATCATGGTTCCTCTGATTTCAATCTCAACTCGACATTTCTGTATTTCCCTGATAATCTTTCATTCCTTTAATCAAGCATTCATCTCCCTCTACCTTAAAAATATTAAAAGATTCTGCATCCACTGCCCCTTTGAGACTGTAAATTCCAAAGTCTCATAACCCTCAGAAAATTTTCCTCATTTGTCTGAAACAGATGACCTCTTATTTTTAAACTATGACTCTTAACTTTAGATTCTCCCAAAGGGAAAATATCTTTTCACATCCGTCCAGTCAAATCTCTTCAGTATTTGCACAGTACATTAATTCACCTGAACTCCAGAGGTTTCAGGGCTAGCTTGTCTAGCCTTTCTTCATAAGGCAATCCACTCACTCCAGATTCAAGAATGCAATTCAATACCATCTTCTCAAGAGTATCTACAGCAGTCATCAAACGCTGGCCTTGAAGCAACTCCCATATCAAATCTTTAAGTTTTTAAAAGAACAAAAAGAAATTGAAGGAGTCAGTAATTTGGCACCCTGAGTCTGCGCTGCCATTCAACAAGATCATGGCTGAGCTACCTCCGGCCTCAACTCCCCTTTCCTGTCAGCTCATCATAACCATCAATTCCCAGATATTTCAAAATCTACGTGCCATCACTTTAAATATTTTCATTGATCTAGCCTCCACAACAATTTGGGGCACAGAATTCCAGATATTCACCAAATAAAAACCAAAAAGAACAGCAGATGCTACTGTTCTGTGGAAGGATCACCGGACCCAAAACTTTAACTCTGATTTTCTTTTCACAGATGCTGAGCTTTTCCAGCAACTTGTTTTTGCTCCAGACACTCACTGTCGCTTGGAAGAAAAGAAATTCCTTCACGTTTGTTTTAAATGAGTGTCTTCTTATTCTGCAACTATTTCCGCTAGTTTGAGATTTGCCCAGGCGCAGGAATAACTTTTCAACATCTACATTGTCAAGATCCCTCAGAATCACATTTGTTTCAATAAGATCACGCCCCCCCCCCCCCCCCCCCCCCCATTCTTCTATAATCTACGGAATAAAGACTTAGCCTCTTTAGTCATTCTAGACACATCATACCCTCCATTCTCAGGAATCAAACTAGTGAATAGCTCCTCCAGTGCAGGTTTTCTTTTAAAAAAGAAATTCAGGGACTAAAACTGTGCACAATACTCCAGGTAGGGCCTCAGCAACACCCTATACAGTTTACAAGATTTCTGTGTTTGAGGGGATGATGGCCTAGTGGTATTATTGCTGGACTGTTAATCCAGAGATCCAGATCATATTCTGGGGACCCAAGTTTAGAGCCTGTCTCGGCAGTTGGTGGAATTTGAATTCAATAAAAATCTGGAGTTAAGAGTCTCGTGATGACCGTGAAAGTATGTTCGTTCAATTGTTAGAAAAACCCATCTGATTTGCTAATGTCCTTAGGGAAGGAAACTTATCTTTAACTAGTCTGGTAACTCCAGCAATGTGTGGTTGACTCTCAAATGCTCTCCGGGTAATTAGGGATGGGCAATAAATGCTGGCCTAGTCAGTGATGTCCTCATCCCATGAATGAATAAAAACACCAACACTGAGCAATAAAAATGAAACTTTTTCTGTCTTAATTACTTGTTGTACCTGCTCACAAACTTTGTTTATATGTATGAAACACTCAGATCAGTCTATGCTGCATTTTTTTTAAAAAAAGGCTCTCTATTAAAATAAGAATTCACCTTTTAATTCTTCCTACCAAAGTGCATGACTTCACACTTTCCTACATCAAACTCTATCTGCCACATTTTTATCCACTCAATCTAAAGCCCGTGCAAATTTCTTATGTCCTCATCACAACATGCCCTCTCACCTATTTTTGCAACATCAGCAAATTTGAATAGATTACACTTTGCCTCCTACAAATCATTAACATACAGTTATCAATTGTTAAGTGATTTAAAACATCTTAAGGCAAAAGGTTTATGTTGGTACTCAAATAATTCCGCTAATAGATTCTGTCACATCATCCTTTCCCAAGTAAGTCTGCTACTTATATACTTCAATTCCTACTGAACCCAACAAAGTCTACCCATCTCAAACAGCTGCTGTTCACTGACCCATAATGACTCAAGGTCCAGAAGTATCTACCCTTGATCCTGGTCCACTCAGTCAAAATATCCATTTGCAGACATTGTCTGCATACATTGTTCAACCAACCACCAGACATACTGCATTAACAAACAGATTGATCAGACATCTTCATTGTACATTCGTATTGAGGTCACAGAATCAAAGTCAAACCTTTTCAAAAGACTACTTTGTTGCTGTCAACTCAAATCTCTCTGTCTGGCTATTGTTTGAAGTTGAATCAAATTGTAAGCAAATTCCAGATTTTCTTTGGCCCCCAAAGTCTGAACTGTATTCATTTTATATCTGCCCACAGCCACCTCTATTTCATTCAAAACCTACAGTTTTTAACCTATTAACTGACTGTTTTGATCTTAAAAACAACACAGAAAACAGGCAATGTTTTGGATCCAGTGACCCTTCAGGGGTTGTAAAGAAGGATCACAGAAACAGATCCTTCAGACCAACTCATCCATGCAGATCAGATACCCTAAACTGATCTAGTCCTATTTGTCCGCATTTGACCCATATCCTTCTAAAACCTCTTCTACTTATGTACCCATTCAGATGCCTTTTAAATGTTGTAATTACACCCACTTCCACCACCTCCTCTAGCAGCTTGTTCCATACACATAACACCCTCTGCATGAAAAAGTGGTGTCCCTCACAACCCTTTTAAATCTTTCCCTTCTCGCCTTAAGCCTACGCCCTTTAGATTGGACTTCCCTACCCTGGGGAAAAGGCCTTGGCTATTCACCCTATCTATGGCCCTTGTGATTTTTATAAACCACTATAAAAGTAATTGGGCCCAAACCATTAACTCTGCTTTCTCTCCACATATGCTGCCAGACCTGGTGAGTTTCACCAGCAGTTTCTGCTTTTGTTTCAGTTTTCCAGCATATGCAGTTCTTTGTTTTATACAATGTATAAGCTGTGTTATATCATGTAATACTGGCACAGCCTAAAGTAATAAGAGTTAAGATTAGAAAACTATATGAAATGGTATTACGTGTTCTTAAGATGTCTCCAGACTATCACTACAGAACTTTCAGGAAAATTCATTTTGGAGCAATTGAAGTACTACAGTGTTCTATAGTAAGTCTTTCAGCCAAAGGTTAAAGCGCACTTTTTAAAATAAAACATCTGCAAACAACTGTGCGAGTATCATTGTGCATATGTGGCACAAGAATATATACAGTTATAATTCTACTGGTCCTGTGGTTTCCATCAGAGTCAGGGTAAAACACTTACACACAAGATTTTAACATTGATGTACACCAGTTTACTAACATAACTGGGCCACAATCGTGGAATTGCACCCCCCCCCCCCCCCCCCGCAAAGCCATTATGCAAAGAATGGCACCGGGTGAAAAAAAAATCACCCTCACTGGGACCAAGAAGCATGGGCACGGAGTAAACTAGCTATCCATGCTCCTAGAACAAATTCTAAAGATAGGGAGCTACAAATTTTGAAAGAGTTAGAATTATTGTCAAGACAAAAGAAGGATTGTACAATGAATGTTCATGGCCTACACGTAGATAGTTGAAAATGATAAATGACAAATATGGGATAACACACGAGATATTTTACTGAAGTCATTCAAAGGACACTTGAAATGCAACCCTTTGACAACATACATCAGAATTTCCACTGAGGGCTTGACAAGGAATTGAAAACGTCTTCCAAAATCTGAAAACACAAACTAGTAAAATTCTATAATTCCAAAACAAACTCTCATATATAAAAAAATTAAATAAAAAGGACTGACATGCGCGGTAGCAATTGGCCGGCACATTTTATTGTTTTAAATTTAAAAGAAAATGCAATGTCAGCAGCGAATTCTTCATCTGAGGTGAGGGATTATAGAATGGATTAAATGCTTTTTTGAAAAAAGAAATATAAAAGGAGAGGGGGGAGGAAGAGGTTTGAACTTCAGGTCACCGGCAGAATGAGGTCGGGAGGCAGGCCCGAAGCTGCTCGGGGGGGGATTTACAGGAAAAGGAAGGGGGAGAAGAAGAAAGTATTAATTTGGTGAAGGTGAAAACTTACAGAACTCGGCGATATAATAGGACACGGCATAATTCTCCTCGCACCAGTCCAGAGTAGAGGTGGGCTCTCCCCAGAAGCCTGGCCGGTCATAGACGGGCGCCATGTTTGATAGAGGAGGTGGAGAGGCGGCGGGGCTAGGCCCCGTCACCATGGCAACCCTCCCCCTTTCAGCCTTGGCCCTGCCTTACCCTGACCTTCACCATTCCCACTCAGCGGCGCAGACTCTTTAAAAACAGTCGAAAGGTAAAACACTGCGGACATCTAACATTTTTGATTTCATTCAGGGCTGGAGAAGTTCAGCAGGCCTGGCCGCCTCAATGGAGGGTCCCGACCCGAAATGTCAGCTTTCCGGCTCCTCTGATGCTGCCTGGCCTGTTGTGTTCATTCAGCTCCACACTGTGTTATCAATGGAGGGAGAAGTCATGCTTCAAACACAACGTCACTTATGCAGAACTAAGAATAACTTCTTGCATAGCACGTAGAATAGTACAGCATGCGATCTTGTGCCGACCTATTATCCTACGAGGATCAAACTACCCTGCATTTTACTATCTTCCTTGTGCCTATCCAATAGTCGCTTAAAAGTCTTTAAAGTATCTGACTCCACTACCACTGCCGGCAGTGCAATTCACACACCCACCACTCTGTGTAAAGACCCTACTCTGACATCTCCCCTATACCTTCAACTTTAGAAGATATGTAATTTCTCCTAGTTTAAACCTTGACCTCTTTTAAAAACAACCTCTCCTAAATGAATATGACTCCACTCTCTACTTAATTGGTAGACTTGCCAAGCCAGTGCATTGAGTATAGGAGTTGGGAGGCCATGTTATGGATGTACAGGACATTGCTGAGGTCACTGTTGGAATATTGCATTCAGTTCTGGTCTCCCTGCTGTAGGAAGGATTTTGTGATACTTAAAAAGGTTCAAACAAGATTTACAAGGATGTTGCCAGGATTGGAGTGTTTGAGCTATAGGGAGAAGCTGAACAGGCTGAGGCTGGGTCTGTTTTCCCTGGAGTACTGGAGGCTGAGGAGGAGTGACCTTATGGGGCATAGATAGGGTGAATAGTCAAGATCTTTTCCTCAGGTTGGAGGAGCCCAAAACTAGAGGGCATTGGAACAAAAACAGAAGTTGCTGGAAAAGCTCAGCAGATTTGACAGCATCGGTGAAGAAAAAAATCAGAGTTAACATTTCAGGTCTGGGACCCTTCCTTAGAACTGTTCCTGATTTACAGACTCTAGAAGGCATAGGTTTAGGTTGGGAGGAGAAAGATTTAAAAAGGACCTAAGGGGCAACATTTTCATACAGAGGGTGGTGCATGTTTGGAATTAACTGCCAGGAGAAGTGGTAGAGGCAATGACAACATTTAAAAGACATCTGGATGGGTATATGAATAGGATGGGTTTAGAGGGATATGGGCCAAATGCTGGCAAATGGGACAAAATTAATTTAGGAAATCTGGTTGGCATAGACAAGTTGAACTGAAGGGTCTATTTCCATGTTGTACAGCTCTATGACTGTCATTGGCAGTAATTCATTGTCAATGCCTTTCACCACATGTGAAATCTTTTGTAATTCCTTTGCTTAACATTTATTCATCTCCATGCTCATTCATGTAATGTCTTTCATCCCTCTGTCAAGCACCTCTATGTAAAAATGGGATGGTAATGGTAAAATCATCATAGTCCTGGAGGACTGCGCTCTCATTAGAAAGTGACAACTGGTGGTGGTTTAACCTGGGGATCACCACACCTCAGGCGAAGGGTGAAGTGGAGAAAGTGGAACCTTCATAGTAACCACATCTGGTGCACAAGTTGACATATGGAGTCTCGGTGTATCTCTACTTTCCAAACCAGCTGTCCAACCAACTGATCTCCCTAAAAAAGGGGGATGTTGGATTGGAGGAAAAAGAAATCCAAAACCTTTAATTCCCAGTTTGATTTTATTCATGGAATTTAAATTCCACCTGCCACCATGGTAAGATCAAACCTATGTGCCTGGTGCATTAGCCTGGGCTTCTGGTCTAATGATGTTATCACTATACCGCTGTCTACCCTTGAGACCCTCTTAATTCACTTAGAATTCACCAAAAATCCATTTACCTCTGTCATGAGTGTACTGAAAGATCGAATATTTATAGCTCTGTGAAGTTGATAATTCCTTAGATTTAGTACACCTCATGAAGAAAGGCTCCCTAAGCCCAGTCTTAAATGGCCAAATCCTTCCTTCCAATGGACCTGAAGGAATACAATTCTGTCCTGGGAATAGTGAATTTTCAAAGCCAGTGAGGTTAATTAGCAATAACTAACCATTGCCATTGTCTTTTATCAGAGCCAGAACTCAGCCATTCTTTTTATTGGCCTTCATTTACGTTCATACTCTTTTATGCTTTACAAAAAACATAAAATGGACTGAGAAGGTCATTAGCCTTTGGAATTCTCTTCCACAGATAGCAGTGGAAGCTAAGTCATTGAATATGTTCAAGGATTTTTATTTTTGCATTAGACAAATGTTTTGATTTGCAGGGGAACAAGAGCTACGAGAGACAGGCAAGAAAGTGAAATTAAGGCCACTATCAGATCAGCTATGATCCTATTAAATGGCAGAGCATATTCAATGAGGTGAATAGCAATTTCATTTATTGTAATGTTAAAGTTTATTTTTAATGCTGGGATTGATTGGCAGTAATTAACAATTATTGTTACCTTTCGCCAGATTGCAAATCACTTTGGGAAGATAAAGCTAGGATCAAGAGTGCATCATATAGTCCTTTGAACCTATTTCACTATTCAATATGATCATAGCTGATCTTCTGCCTCTTGACTCCAATACTGAAGTAATTTATGTTCATATGCAGCATGACCAGAACAAACATTCAGACTTGGGATGATAATGGCAAATAACATTCACACCACACAAGTGCCAAGCAATGACCATCTCAAACAAGACTAAATCTAACCATCTCCCCCTGCCATTGAGTAGCATTGCCATTGCTGAATCTCTCCCGGCTGTCAGTTTCAATATCCACCATCGTCATTATCTCGCTTGTTCTTTTAGCAGAGACTTGGATGCTTTTGAGTCAAAACCCAGTGGTCAGTTCACCATACAGAATGTCTTTGCATATATAGCCATGATCTACCCAATGAATGAGGCCAAACCAGTGAAGACGTCTTTGACTTAAAAATGAGTGTATGCCAATAAAATTACTGTGCTCCATGTCTGAGTTTGTATCCTTGTCCTGCTAAGAGATATTGAGGCAGCAGAATTGATGGGTTGAACGTTCTGCAACAGCTCCAATGTATTAAAGTTTCATGAACATGTAAGACAAATGTGAAAATATTTTCTGCTACCAAGATATGTTATCCATATTTAACCACTATGAAGGAGTGCAGTGAAGTTACAGATAACACAGTGTGTAGCTGAAGGAACACAGCAGGCTAGGCAGCATCAGAGGAGCAATAAAGTTGACATCTTGGGTCAGGACCCTTCTTCAGAAATGGGGAGGCAGAGGGGATCTCAGAAATAAATAGAGAGGAGGGATGGGGCTGGGGAAGTTAGGTGGGATGGTGATAGGTAAGTGCAGGTCGGCAGTGGTGGGGATTGGTCATGAGGTGGGAGGGGCAGATAGGTGGGAGAGAAGAGGGACAGGTTGTGTCAGGTCAAGGAGGCAGGGCTGAGAGGGAGGGTTGAACATGGGATGAGGCCAGAGGTGGAGAGATTTTGAAACTGGTAAAATCCACGTTTAGGCCATTGGGCTGTGGGCTCCTGAGGCAGAATATGAGGTGCAGCTCTTCCAGTTTGCGGGTGGCATCATCGTGACACTGGAGGATGCCCAAAATAGATGTGACACTCAGGGAATGGGAGGGAGAGTTAAAATGGTTTGCGACCGGAAGGTGTGTCATTTGTTGCGAACAAAGGGCAGATGCTCTACAAAACGGTCCCCAAGCCTCTGCTTGGTCTCACTGATGGAGAGGAGGCCACATCGGGAGCAACAGATGCAGTAGGTAATTAATGCTGTTCCAGCTGAGATTGCTAAACTCCTGTTCAGTGCAGGGATTGAACTTGTGACCTGTCTGATCTGTACAATTCACTCACCACCCTAGGCAATGCATTTCTCCCCTGAACCAACTGTCCAAGAGGCTCATTTAATGACAAAAAGAAGCTGGAGAAACCAACAACAGCTACTTTTGGGACAACAAGGTGTAGAGCAGGATGAACACAGCAAGACAAGCAGCATCAGAGGAGCAGGAAAGCTGACGTTTCGGGCCTAGACCCTTCGTCAGAAATGGAGGGGAAGGAGATTCTGAAATAAATAGGGAGAGGGGTGGAGGCAGCATCTGAGGCCTTTCCAGAGGGAGGAGGGTAACTTCTTCAAGGTAGGCATCCTTAGAAGTTACCCTCCTCCCTCCAGAAAGACATCAGTGACCACCTGCCCCTCTCTCCCTATTTATTTCAGGACCCCCTTCCCCTCCCCCATTTCAGAAGAACGGTCCAGGCCCAAAACGTCAGCTTTCCTGCTCCTCTGATGCTGCTTGGCCTGCTGTATTCATCCAGCTCTACACCTTGTTATCTCAGATTATCCAGCATCTGCAGTTGCTACTATCTCTGAAACAGCTACTTTTAATGCTTTACAAGCGTTACTTCTCCAGGGTTAGACAAGTCAAAACAGACTGTTTCTATAATCTGACAAAGGACCTAACCTCCCCAAAAAAAAGGAGAAGCTTTGGAAAAATGACTATAGCAATCACACAGCTGATAATTACATACAATTAGTGAAGGGTATTAGTGTACAGAGACAGGAGGTTCAATTAGTAGTCACTTCAGGAAGTAGGAACAGCATAGTTGCCCTTGCAGAGTAATGAGATTTGAAAAATGTAGTGCATGCAATAAATGAAGTTCAAGAATGAAATACAATACCAAGAAACATGGTGAGGCGACAGCCTTGTAGTATTGTTAGTAGACTATTAAGCTGGAGATCCACCTACTGCTCTGGGAACCTAACTTCAAATCCTGTTGGGATAGACAGTAGCATTTGACATTTTTTATTTAAATCTGGAATTAAGAATCTAATAATCAAACCATTGTCAATTGTCAGGGGAAAAAAGACATTAGTTCACTAATGTCTTTAGTGACATGAAAGACATGTTGCTATGTCTTTATAGTGATCAACAGCAATGTGGATGGCCCTTAACTGCTCTCTGGAGAATTAAGGATGTGCAATAAGTGCTAGCCTGGCTGGCAACACCACATCCCGTGAATGAATTCAAACAAACATAGCATTGCTAAACAGCTTTGATTTATTTAGCACCTTTGACATAAAGAAATACCCTATGGTACTTCGCATGAGCCTTATAAATCAACATGTGAGACCAAGCTACTAAGGAAATCACCAAATTGGTCAAATGCATAGGTTTTAAAAAGTATTGTCTTATCAAAAGGAGAAAAATGAGATAGAAGCAAAGAAATTTAGGGAAAGAATTCTAGAGGTTAGGGCCCAAGGGTTAGAAGCCACATCAATGGTGGAGCTGGGAATGCACAAGATGAAGGTAGTGGAGAAACTAGTCCTACATGCCTGCATTTGGCCCACATCCTTCTATATCTTTCCTATTCATGCAATTATCCAAACTTCTTTTAAACATTGTAATTGTCCTTGCTTCTAACACTTCCTTTGCTAGCTTATTCCATACCCCTCTACCCTACTTATGAAAACGTTGCCCCTCAGGTCCCTTTTAAATATTTCCCCTCTCATCTTGAAACCTGTGCCCTTCAGTTTTGGACTCCCCTACCCTTGGAAAAAGACCTTGGCTGTTCACCTTATCTATGCCCCTCATGATTTTATAAACCTTTATAAACCTCCATTTTATAAATCTAAGCTTCAGATGTTCCAGGGAAATAAGTTTCAGCCTATCCAGCCTCTCCTTTTAACTCAAAACCTCCAATCCCAGCAACATTCTTGTAATATTTTTCCATATCCTTTCTGGTTTAACAACATCCTTCCTTTAGTAGAGCAGTCAGAATTATATGCAGTTTTCGCATCAGTCTTTACTGTGGAGAAAGACATGGAGGCTAGGGAAATAAATATTGATGTCTTGAAATCAGTCCACATTACAGAAGAGGAGGAGCTGGAGGTCTTAAAAAACATAAAGGTGAATAAATCTCTTGGACCTGATCAAGTCTATCCCAGGATGACGTTCTAGTCGCCATGCTATAGGAAGGATATTATTAAATTGAAGAAGATTCAGAACAGATTCACCAGAATGTTGCTGGGACTGGAGAGTTTGAGTTATAAGGAGAGATTGGATAGGCTGAGACTTTTTTCACTGGAGAATAGGAGGTTGAGGGGTGACCTTCCAGAAATTTATAAAATCATGAAAGGTATAGATAAGTTGAATAGCAAAGTTCTTTTCCCAAGAGTGGGGGAGTTCAAATCGAAAGGATTTTTTTTTGAGATGAGAGGAAAAAGATTTAAAAGGGACCTGAGGGACAACTTTTTCATACAGAGGGTGGTTCACATGTGGAATGAACTGCGAGAGGAAGTGGTAAATACAGGTATAGTTACAACATTTAATAGGCATTTGGATAGATACATGAATAGGAAATGTGTAGATGGATAGGGGCCAAACGCAGGCAAATGACACTCGTTTTAGCATGGGAAACTTGGTCAGCATTGACGAGTTGGACAGAAGAATTTGTTTTTATGCCATATGACTGTAAACACTGGCATGGATCAGTTGTTCATTTTCCATGTTATAAATACTGTGGAATTCCATGTTGTACATGTCTAGTTCCATTCTCACATTGCAGCAAATCCAGCTCCCTCTACTTCCTAAAGAATACTCACACTGATACCACTGTTTGCAAGCTACCAATCCCATACCAAGTTCACCACCTGAGGTCACAATGGTGTTTTCCATGTGACTGATTGTATCTCCTGACTTTTCTACTATTGTGCTCAAATATCCTCCAGCTACTCTTCCTAAGATAACAGTTACTTCAGCTTTTGTGCTCCTGAGATGCTGCTTGGCTGCTGTGTTCATCCAGCTCCACACTTTGTTATCTCAGATTCTCCAGCATCTGTAGTTCCCATTAACTCTCTCAATTACTTCTGCCATACATCACCAATGTTAAACTTGAAAAAACGTTAAATCCTGTAAGGCTGCTTCAGTTTTCCAACAAAATAATTTTGATGTCTATGTCAAGGAAGATGAGGGATGAGCAATAGATGTTGATGTTATGAGTGTTGCACACATTCTCTGAATGAATAAAAGGGGAATGGACACAACAATAACATGCATCCATTTCCCACTTTGAACATGGTTAAACCTTCCAAGTCACTTCATAGAAGCAACTGTAAAGTTACTTTGAGCCACATAAATGCAATTTTAGATGAGTGACTGTGAAATTCACAAAAAGGCAATTCTCAGCAGCTTCTTAAGGATAAGAGTGAAAAACGTATGTGGGGAGGATAGGGGAGAAATTTCAGTGTTTAGTGCAGCTGCCACTTGAGCAATTTTGTCAGAATGGAAGATAACTCAGACAGTGATTGGAAAAAGTGAGAAGCAGGAAGCTGGGGCAGTTAAAGCTAATGGAATACATTACAAAGGTCCTTGATCTCTGCACCTGCACTTCAAGCACACTGGCAGCTACTTTGAAATGGTTCAGCAAAGACATTTTGCACTGAGCCTTTGACTGGACCAAGCCACATCTCAAGGAAGCTTGCTTGTTTTCTTAGTGCTCATTCACCTTGAGCCTACCTGGACACACCCAGTATCCCACCTTACCTCTTTGCACTTTCCCTCATCCAGCCCGAATTACCAAGCTCACAGTACTTGTGTCTTGCCCTGTTGTTTAGCCCAGACAAAGCCAGGAAGCTTGTTGTCATCAGCACTCGTCGATATAGTTAAGGGAAACAGTATTCGATTAGAGTGTCTGGCACAGCAATTCAGGGCAGCCTCTCATATCAGTCCAGAGGCTTGGTCATTTAAGTTAGTAAGGATCAGGCTCCTCTCCTGATAGGGAGAGATGGTGAAGTCCAACCACCCATCTTGACTCTTTCTGCCCTCTTATGGACTGTTTTTTTTCTTGAAATGAGAGAAAGGAGGGAGTTGAATGCAACAGAAGTGGGTGGCACAGGTGTTGTTGGTAGGGGAAAGGTGGTGAGATTTCCTAAGCAAATGAATAGACAGCACAGATGGGTTGGGGGTTAGTGTGGGTGAGAGCAAGTGAGGAAAGGTGTTGTATGAAATAGAGTGGTAGAGCATGAACCATGATTGGAAGTGCATGCAGTGACATGGTGAGTATAAAGAAGCATAGAGAACATGGCAGCACTTACTCTGACAAGCAGCGGTCATTGACTTTTTTCCTTCACAGTTTAGCATCCCTCTAAATGGCTGAGATTGCAATGAGGTAATGGGTCCAGTCCCTGTACACCTGCATTCCGCATGGAGATGGCCTCAAGGCCCTCCGCTTCTTCCTGTCACGCAGGCCCAACCAGGCCCCCTCCACCGACACTCTCATCCGCCTAGCTGAACTCGTCCTCACACTCAACAACTTCTCTTTTGACTCCTCCCACTTCCTACAGACTAAGGGGGTGGCCATGGGCACCCGCATGGGCCCCAGCTATGCCTGCCTCTTTGTAGGTTACGTGGAACAGTCCCTCTTCCGCACCTACACAGGCCCCAAACCCCACCTCTTCCTCCGGTACATTGATGACTGTATCGGCGCCGCCTCTTGCTCCCCAGAGGAGCTCGAACAGTTCATCCACTTCACCAACACCTTCCACCCCAACCTTCAGTTCACCTGGGCCATCTCCAGCACATCCCTCACCTTCCTGGACCTCTCAGTCTCCATCTCAGGCAACCAGCTTGTAACTGATGTCCATTTCAAGCCCACCGACTCCCACAGCTACCTAGAATACACCTCCTCCCACCCACCCTCCTGCAAAAATTCCATCCCCTATTCCCAATTCCTCCGCCTCCGCCGCATCTGCTCCCACGATAAGACATTCCACTCCCGCACATCCCAGATGTCCAAGTTCTTTAAGGACCGCAACTTTCCCCCCACGGTGATCGAGAACGCCCTTGACCGCGTCTCCCGCATTTCCCGCGACACATCCCTCACACCCCGCCCCCGCCACAACCGCCCCAAGAGGATCCCCCTCGTTCTCACACTCCACCCTACCAACCTCCGGATACAACGCATTATCCTCCGACACTTCCGCCATTTACAATCCGACCCCACCACCCAAGACATTTTTCCATCCCCTCCCCTGTCTGCTTTCCGGAGAGACCACTCTCTCCGTGACTCCCTTGTTCGCTCCACACTGCCCTCCAACCCCACCACACCCGGCACCTTCCCCTGCAACCGCAGGAAATGCTACATTTGTCCCCACACCTCCTCCCTCACCCCCATCCCAGGCCCCAAGATGACATTCCACATTAAGCAGAGGTTCACCTGCACATCTGCCAATGTGGTATACTGCATCCACTGTACCCGGTGCGGCTTCCTCTACATTGGGGAAACCAAGCGGAGGCTTGGGGACCGCTTTGCAGAACACCTCCGCTCAGTTCGCAACAAACAACTGCACCTCCCAGTCGCAAACCATTACCACTCCCCCTCCCATTCTCTTGATGACATGTCCATCATGGGCCTCCTGCACTGCCACAATGATGCCACCCGAAGGTTGCAGGAACAGCAACTCATATTCCGCCTGGGAACCCTGCAGCCATATGGTATCAATGTGGACTTCACCAGTTTCAAAATCTCCCCTTCCCCTACTGCATCCCTAAACCAGCCCAGTTCATCCCCTCCCCCCACTGCACCACACAACCAGCCCAGCTCTTCCCCCCCACCCACTGCATCCCAAAACCAGTCCAACCTGTCTCTGCCTCCCTAACCGGTTCTTCCTCTCACCCATCCCAACCTCCCACCCCAAGCCGCACCCCCAGCTACCTACTAACCTCATCCCACCTCCTTGACCTGTCCGTCTTCCCTGGACTGACCTATCCCCTCCCTACCTCCCCACCTACACTCTCTCCACCTATCTTCTTTACTCTCCATCTTCGGTCCGCCTCCCCCTCTCTCCCTATTTATTCCAGTTCCCTCCCCCCATCCCCCTCTCTGATGAAGGGTCTAGGCCGGAAACGTCAGCTTTTGTGCTCCTGAGATGCTGCTTGGCCTGCTGTGTTCATCCAGCCTCACATTTTATTATCTTGAGATTGCAATGACCTGGGTGGTAATCTTGGATCAGGCTGGCAGGATCTGAATGGTATGGATATCTCTGCCACTTCTCAGGGGTGGAGGGAGGATGTCACACCTTCTCTGCATCACCTCATCCACCAGGATCTCTAGGTATCAGTCCAAAAGCAGGCTGTCAATTTCTCCTTATCCACCATGTCAGGGACAAACTCCAGACTGACAGTGTTTATTTGAGTGCACAATGGACTTTTAAAGATGGCACCAGCAACGCCATTCTATTTCAGGATATTTGGGTGAGCAGTGAGTTCCTTCAGCTATGACAAATGGTAGAATTCAGCTACATCAAGACATGAAGGCCACCACAGAGGTAAGGTAGGCAGCTAGTGAGCTAAGTTTAGAATGATTGTAAGAGAATTTGCTTAGGCCTTACAGAGAGAAACCTTCCATGAAATTCGATGAAATTGACACTTAACCACAAATATTAAGATTCGACCAATTTTCACCATAGTGATACTGCCTTTTTATTCAAGATAAATGTAATTGCACTTATGGTCTTCAGCCAACATGGTGAGCTTTAAAGTCTTGTCTATGGATCATTAGTCCAGGGTTCTGGATTATGACTCCATTAATATATTCACTATGTCACGGCTTTATTATTTGGGCTATGGCTGTGGCTGGGCCATTAATCATGGCAGCAATTGTGTTTCAGAATTCCTGTGGGTGTATAAAGTGGTAAAACAGAAATTCTTCTCAACACATATATATGAACTTATCCTACTTAAAAATGCCAAATATTCAGCAACTCTGTTCAGACAAAGATTCTTCAGTCTGAGCACATGAGGGTAAAGGAAAATAACATCAATACTTCTGAAAAGGGCAGCTGTATTTTTCTGAATTGCCATGGTAACCCCTCTGGAAGCATTATAAATCAATTACAGCACTGTAAGTGTCAGTCACTACCAATCTTTTATAGCCAGAAATTAGAGATGTAAATCAAGGGAGAAAGAAAGACCTGCTTTTATATTGCTTCCTTCACAATATTATGATATCCCAAAGTGCTTTATAATCAACAAAGTACTTTGAAGAGTTGTCACTGTTGTTATTTAAGAAACAGCTCCCAAATTGTGAACAGCAACTTCCACAAACGCCAATGTACTGATAATCAAATAATCTGCATTCAGTGATGTTGGTTGGCAGATAACTATTCACTTCCTATTCTTTAAAATAGTGTAATGTTCACCTAAGAGGGAAGACAGGCATATAGCACAGCAATTTTGCATTACTGTATTGGTGCTGCATTCAGGTATCAGCTTAGATCCAAGGACGGCGACTGTACCCGAAACATTAACTCTTTCCACAGATGTTGCATGACCTGCTGACTTTGTCCAGCAATTTCAGTTTTATGTCTGGTTTCCAGCATCCACAGTTCTTTTGTGTTTTTTTAAAACTTAGATTATGTGCTCAAGTCTATGGAGTGTAGAATGAACCCACAATCTTTTAACTCAGAGGCAAGAATGTTATCACTGAGTCACAGCTGACACCAGATCTACCTCGCCAAAGAAGCTTTCCTAACATACAGCACACAGAGATGTCAGTGATGTAGTCTTCATATGTACAACTGCATTTGTATCTGCTTTCATTATTGTCACTGTGTTAATTGGAATTATAAGAAACCTTTTACTCTAAAGGTATCTGCCTACTCTGGTATTTTACATACATAACAAGGTGTAGAGCTGGATGAACACAGCAGGCCAAGCAGCATCAGAGGAGCAGGAAAGCTGATGTTTTGGGTCTGGACCCTTCTTCAGATGCTGCTTGGCCTGCTATGTTCATCCACCTCTACACCTTGTTATCTCAGATTCTCCAGAATCAGCAGTTCCCACTATCTGTGGTGTTTTACACATGGTTTTACTTATAAAAATGTCAAAGGAGAAGGAGAGAAATGTTGGAACTATTTCTGGCCCACTCCCTGTACTCCCCCTCCCTGCCAAGTCGTGTTGCTGATATATTTTCCTCAATGTCCCAAATTCCTTGGTACAGACTGGGCAAAGCAATGTCGAATTTCAACACGGTGATCTCTGCACATGGAGTTCATTCTGCTAGCCCACATTACAATTTTATCTGTTGTAAGTCATACCATAAGCTGCTTATTCATAAGCTCCCCAGAATTTGCTTTCTAAATCTCTCCAACTTGCTCTCATTCCTTAAATTGTTTGTTAAACCCTACCTCTTTGATCAAGCTTAAGATCATCGGTACTAATATATCCCCGAATGTGGCACAGTGTCAAATTTTATTTAATAATTCCTCTTGTAAAGATCTTTCTGATCATTTATTATGTTATTGACACTTTACAAATCAAGTTATTTTTGACTAATGCATGTTACTATAGAGGGTCTTGAACTTACATACCCCCAGAGAAGATGTTTTGACCATGTTCATTCTATGTAAGGTTAGTAAAGGAACAAATCTTGATGCAGAAATTCACAGAGTTCTTTGTTCTTTGTCGGTATGAGAGGTGGATTGATTTGTTGAGTGTAATTCTCAACAAGAAGTGATCTGATTATCACCTTGAATTTAAATAAAGCCAAATGCCATTTAGATTTTTTGCATTGTAAGGAACCTGTAAAGCTTTAAATTTTTTTAATGAACCAGAACAATGAAAGTTTTTTGAGAAGATTTGTAGCTCGGGTTGTGGATGAGGTTACAGACTTGCTCGGCAAGCTGGTGTGTTTGATTGCAAACATTTTGTCTCTCTACTAGGAAACATCATCAGTACGCCTCTGGTAAGGCGTTGGTGTTCCGTCCCACTTGTTATCTATAACACCTTGGTTTGCTGGGGTGGTTGCTATTACTTCTGGTTTTGTCCTGCAGTGTTTTGTACATCAGGTCCAGTTCAATGTGTTTATTGATGGAGTTGCAGTTGGAATGCCAAGTCTCTAGGAATTCCCTGGCATCTGTATTTGCTTTGTGCTATTATTGATGTGTTGTCACAGTCAAATTTGTGTCCTTCTTTGTCTGTGTATATTGAGACCAGTGTGATATGGTTGTGTCTCTTCGTGGCGAGTTAGTGTTCATGTATCCTTATTGCCAGTTTTCTTCCAGTTTGGCCTCTGTAATGTTTCTCACAGTTCTTGCATGGTACTTTGTATATTACCTTAATTTTATTGGTTGTGGGTATGGGGTCCTTTGCATTTGTCACTAGCTGTTTCAGGGTAGTTGTTGATTTGTGGGCTACCCTGATACCTAGGGTCTGTGTATTCTTGTGGTCATCTCTGAAATGTCTCTGATATGCAGTGAGGTGACTAGTGGCACATAAACAACATCCTCAGTGGAATAAAATTCACAAAAGAAGAAGAGAAAAACAACTGACTACCCTTCCTGGACATAATGGTGGAACGTAAGAACAACTCCCTAATGGCATTGTGGGCCTACCCACAGCAGTTGGACTGTAGTGGTTCAAGAAGGCAGCTCACCACCACCTTCTCAAGGGGCAGCTAGGGATGGGCACGAAATGCTGGCCCAGTGAGTGATACCCACATCCCATAAATGAATAAAAAAAACTAACTATTCCAGCAAATGAAGGCAAATAAATAACAAGTGGGACAGAGCATCACAGCTTCACCGGAGGGACACTGATGATATTACCTAGCAGCGCGATGAAACATCTGCTGTCAAATACACCAGCTCGGCGAGCAAGTCCACAACCCTAGAATGGTTAAATTCTACATTTCCTGAAGGAACAGGCCCAGGAATTCCATAGAAAAAGGTAGACAAATTACGTGTAGGGAAAAGTCTCTGTTTGGAAGAATTGTAAGTAATTCTACATGTGCTACAAGTAGATCTGATTGTCTATAAAACAGTTTGAAACACTTTCTGAGTGGTGTGATAATGCACTGTATGGATGTTAAGTCTTCCTTATCTATTGGCATTCCTACCGTATCTCTGCTGACCTTAATGGAACTTCATCAGTTCCTACTGCTAGACTAGCCTCTTTTTGTGTCATACTTCAGTTCTCGACACATCTTATCTCACTCTAAGTCTCAAGGCTAAGAAATTCAATGACTCTCCTCTGATTATTTTGCTGGACACCCTAAATCTGTGCTCTCTGATTATCAACCCACCAGTGATTGGAAAATGTTTCTCTATTTATTTTACGTAAATCCCTCATGGTGATAAACAATCTGTCCAATCTCTTCACCTCCTCTGCTCTGAAGAGAAGCTTTACAAAATTATCCCCATAACTGTAATTCCTCATTTCTGAAACCATTTTAGTAAAGCTCCTCTATACCTCATAAAATGGAGTGCTTTGAATTGAACACAGTATGCCAGCTGGAACTGAAATTTGTTTTATATTGACTTAGCATAACACCTTAGCATTTGTACTTTATGCTTTTATTTATAAATCCCAGGATCTCATAAAATTTGTTAATTTGTTAATCTGTCCTGGATTACCTCAAAGATTTCTGCACAAATACAGCTAGCTTTCACCCTTTAAAATCATTTCATTTGGTAATGTGTTTAAGGCCACACCATATTCAGCAGAGGAAACAATGGCATAATCAGAATGACATGTTGAATACCTAGTCAAGAGGAAGAAGGAAGCTTGCTTAAGGATGAGGAAGCAAGGATTAGACAGGGCTCTAGAGGTCTACAAGGTAACGAGGAAGGAACTGAAGAATGGACATAGGAGAACTAGAAGGGGAAATGAAAACCCTTGGTGGGTAGGATCAAGGAAAACCCCAAGGCTTTCTGTACTTATGTGAGGAACAAGAGGATGGCCAGAGTGAGGGTAGGGCCAATCAGTGATAGTGGAGAGAAGTTGTGCGCGGAGTCAGAGCAGGTAGGGGAACTCCTTAATGAATACTTTGCTTCAGTATTCACCAGTGAGAGGGACCTTGACATTTGTGGGATTAGCATGAAACAGGCAGATATGCTCAAATAGGTTGATGTCAGGAAGGAGGATGTGCTAGAAATTTTGAAAAATATAGGTTAGATAAGTCCCCTGGGCCAGACAGGATATACCCAAGATTTCCACGGGAAGCAAGGGAAGAGATTGCTGCTCCTTTGGCAATGATCTTTGCGTCCTCACTGTCCACTGGAGTACTACCAGAAGATTGGAGGATAGCACATGTCATTCCCTTGTTCAGGAAAGGGAAGAGGGATAATCCTGGAAATTACAGACTGGTCTCACCTCTGTGGTGGGCAAATTATTGGAGAGGATTCTGAGAGATAGTATTTATGATTATTTGGAAAGCACAGTTTGATTAGAAATAGCCACCATGGCTTTGTGAGGGGCGGGTCATGCCTCACAAGCCTCATTGAATTCTTTGAGGATGTGACAAATCACATTGATGAAGGAAGAGCAGTGGGTGTGGTGTATATGGATTTCAGCAAGGCTTTCGATAAGGTTCCACATGGTAAGCTCATTCAGAAAGCAAGGAGGCATGGGATTCAGGGAAATTTGGCTGTATGGATACAAAACTAGCTGTCCAATAGAAGACAGAGGGTGGTAGCAGATGGAAAGTATTCAGCTTGGAGCTCGATGACCAGTGATGTTCCACAGGGATCTGTTCTGGGACCTCTGCTCTTTATGATCTTTATAAATGACTTGGATGAGGAAGTGGAAGGGTAGGTTAGTAAGTTTGCTGACGGCACAAAGGTTGGTGGAGTTGTGGATGGCGTGGAAGGCTGTTGTAGGTTGCAACAGGATATTGACAGGATGCAGAGCTGGGCAAAGAAGTGGCAGACGGAATTCAACCCAGAAAAGTGTGAAGTGATTCATTTTGGAAGGTTGAATTTGAGTGCAGAATACAAGGTTAATGGCAAGATCCTTGGCAGTGTGGAAGAACAGAGGGATCTTGGGGCCCACGCCCACAGATCCCTCAAAGTTGCTACCTAAGTTGATAGGGTTGTAAAGAAGGCGTATGGTGTGTTGGCTTTCATTGGCAGTGGAATTGAGTTGAAGATCTATATGCAGCTCTGTAAAACTCTGATTAGACCACACTTGGAATATTGTGTTTAGTTCTGGTCACCTCATTATAAGAAAGATGTGGAAGCTTTAGAGAGGGTGCTGAGGAGATTTACCAGGATGCTGCCTGGACTGGAGGGCAGGTCTAATGAGGAAAGGTTGAGGGAGCTAGGGCCTTTTTCTTTGGAGCAAAGAAGGATGAGAGGGGACTTGATGGAGGTGTACAAGATGATGAGGGGCATACATAGAGTGGATAGTCAGAGACTTTTTCCCAGGGCAGAAATGGCTGTTATGAGGGGCATAATTTTAAGGTGATCAGAGGAAGGTATAGGGGAGATGTCAGAGGGAGGTTCTTCACAGAGTGGAATATGCTGCCAGCAGTGTTAGTGGAGTCAGATACTTCAAGAGTTGCCTAAAAGTCTCTGGATAAGGACATGCAGGACAGTAAAATGTAGGGTGTGCAGGAGAGATTGATCTTAGTAGGACAATAGGTCAGCACAACATTGTGCTATACTGTGCTGTACTGTTCTATGTTATAGACAAGAAATCAGAGGTCTGGGCTAATGTTCTGGGGCAAGTTCAAATCTCAACACAATGGCTGCTGGAACTTATATTCATTTAGATATTGAACTGAAAAATAAGCTCACTGATGATGATCATGAAACTATCATTGATTGTCAGAATCAATCTGGTTTATTAATACCTTTTTAACAAAGAAATCTGCCACCCTTACCTGTAACTCCGGAAATGCAGTGTCACGGTTGTCCCTTAAATGTCCTCTGAAATGGCCTAGCCAGCCAGACAGTTGATGAGTAATTGGGGTTAGGCAGCATATTGGCCTTGCTAGCAAGAATCACATCATACCAGAGAATAACCGAAAAAGAAAATCGTATCAAGATATCAGGGTCACACACTAGGCATGTGTAAACAAATACAACTCGGCATTATCATTACATTGAATATTTCAACTTCATTAAAAAAAGGCACAATAACTCCCAGTCTTAGGACATTACAAAGTACTTTAATTTTTATTCAGCTTTGGCTCACTTGGTAGCATTCTTGCCTCTCAGTAAAAATCTGGTAGATTTCAGTGTGCCACATTGTCTGCAGTAGTTCAAGAAGGCATTCAGCAAAAACATCTCACCTACAATTAGGGATGGACTAGCCAGAGACATCCACAACCTGTGAAGGAAGTGTTTTAAAAACTCTGAACACCTGGACACACCCATGCAACACTTGAATGAGATGCTAAACTGAGGCGAATGTAAAAAATGTCATGTCACCATTTTGAAGAAAATACTGTGAAATTCTCCTTGGTGACCTGGCCATTACTAAAACAGATTTTCCTGTGATAATCACTTGGTTGTTTGTGGGAGCATGTTGTAAGCAGAATAAAGCTACTTTACTTACTTTATACGTGAACATGTTTCTGAATTGACTATAAATGTTTTAACATAACTGGAGACCTTCAAAGCAAGTTCTCTTTTTCTTTGGAGATCTTGTTTAGACTGAAACTCTAGTTCAGTTATGAAGAAATACTGCACAGTCAGAGCTGTTATCCTTTGAATGGAACATTAAACTGAGGGCCCACCTCCCCTCTCAGATAAAATGTGAAAGATCTGTGGCATTATTTGAGTAACAGCAAGGTCTTGCCCAACAATTTATTGAATGTTATCACCAAAGTAGCTTATCTGGCCAGTTCACGTTGCCATTTGTGGAACCTTGCTGTGTGCAGTTATGTTGCCCATGTGTCAACATGCTTGGCAGTGTCCCAATCAACTTCAACCTAAAATAATAATTGGTGTCCCACTTACATTTTAAAACACCCAGAAAAGGGGAGTTAACTGCATCACTGTTGTTAGTAAAGTGATTGGAACTCAAGTTCGGGCAGTGCATCTCACCTGTAGTGAAACTCTGTGAAGGACACATTTCTAAAAAAAAATTTTCAAGTCCTTACTGCCGGCTGTACAGTTGGCTGGACAGCTGATTTGTGACGCAGAGTGACGCCAACAGTGCAGGTTCAACTTCCACACCAGCTGAGGTTACCATGAAAGGCTGTCTTTCTCAACCTCTTCCCTTGCCTGACGTGTGGTGACTGACTCCCAGGGTAAACCATCCACTGTCGACTGTCTCTCTAATGGTCTGGCAGGACAATGCTGACTTTTCCTCTACCACCTGCTGACGCCAGTGAAAATTATTAACTCCTTGGACTCCATCCAGTGGTTTATGCTGGGAAGTATGAGGAATTGCTCAGACTCCCAAACTGTTCCTATCCAGGTCTGAAAGTCTCTTGATTCCCATAAGCAAGGCCTGGGTGGATGACGAATTGAGTGTGGTTATGTTAGGCAATTGGCCTTTTGGGGATTTGTACTCCAGCAGGATAAAGCATCTTCAAAAGAGGGTGGGATAAAGTGATGGTGAGATGGGTAAATGTTGAAATTGTATTTTATAGCATTCATACAACAATAAATCCATTGTGAACTATTTCATAAATCTTTCTACCCAGTTGCATACTTTGAAGTGCATTCACCGTTGTACTGGAGAAAAACATGGCAGACAATATGTACACGGCCAGCTCCGACACAAAGCAGTTAGATATTAACCAGCTATTGTTTTAATGATGCTGATAGAGATAAATATTCAACAGGAACTGGGGCAGACTCCCTGATAATCTTCAATATAATGCCAGGGGATCTTTAATGTCCATCTAAGGAACTTGACCTTAATGTCTCACTGACAAGTTCCAAACAGAATCACCATCGTAACTGCAATATTAATTTCTCATGCATAATTATGGGGAACAAATAACAGGACTCGGTGGCTTATATATGAACCATATGGCGTGTTGTGTTGTGCCAAATTACTCTCCCTAGCAAATAAGATTTAACATGGTTTCAATCTTTTGGAAGAGCCAAATCCCAGTTAACCAAGTGAACATGATCAGCTATGCTGAAGTTATAACATTTCTTGCACAATATGCTGCTCAGCTGTAGCATTCCTTTTTTTTGGAAAAAAATGCAGTTCACTTCATAGAGCTCCACTGTGTAAGCCCAGACACGACGCAGAGCTCACACTCACAGAACCTGCCTATGAAAGTGCTGGAGTCCCTCCACAGCTCCTCCTCTCTGCCAGACATAGGGCTGAACGCATACCGTGGCCCCTGTGCAAGGCAGGACCTTCAGAGACTATTTCAGGAGTACAACTTGTCTTTCTTTAAGAGCTCAAAGTAGACCTATTCAGTTTGTTCCCCATCACTTCAATCCAAAGCGTCTTCATCAACACTTGATAATAAAATGTGAGGCTGGATGAACACAGCAGGCCCAGCAGCATCCTAGGAGCACAAAAGCTGACGTTTCGGGCCTAGACCCTTCATCAAAGAGGGGGATGGGATGAGGGTTCTGGAATAAATAGGGAGAGAGGGGGAGGCAGACCGAAGACGGAGAGAAAAGAAGATAGGTGGAGAGGAGAGTATAGGTGGGGAGGTAGGGAGGGGACAGGTCAAGGAGGCGGGATGAGGTTAGTAGGTAGGAGATGGAGGTGCCGCTTGGGGTGGTAGGAAGGGATGGGTGAGAGGAAGAACGGGTTAGGGAGGCAGAGATAGGTTGGACTGGTTTTGGGATGCAGTGGGTGGAGGGGAAGAGCTGGGCTGGTTGTGTGGTGCAGTTGGGGGAGGGGACGAACTGGGCTGGTTTTGGGATGCGGTGGGGGAAGGGGAGATTTTGAAGCTGGTGAAGTCACCTCCCAGTCGCAAACCATTTCAACTCCCCCTCCCATTCTTTAGATGACATGTCCATCATGGGCCTCCTGCAGTGCCACAATGATGCCACCCGAAGGTTGCAGGAACAGCAACTCATATTCCGTTTGGGAACCCTGCAGCCCAATGGTATCAATGTGGACTTCACCAGCTTCAAAATCTCCCCTTCCCCCACCGCATCCCAAAACCAGCCCAGTTCGTCCCCTCCCCCCACTGCATCCCAAAACCAGCCCAGCCTGTCTCTGCTTCCCTAACCTGTTCTTCCTCTCACCCATCCCTTCCTCCCACCCCAAGCGGCAACTCCATCTCCTACCTACTAACCTCATCCCGCCTCCTTGACCTGTCCGTCTTCCATGGACTGACCTATCCCCTCCCTACCTCCCCACCTATACTCTCCTCTCCACTATCTTCTTTTCTCTCCATCTTCGGTCCACCTCCCCGTCGCTCCCTATTTATTCCAGAACCCTCACCCCATCTCCCTCTTCGATGAAGGGTCTAGGCCCGAAACGTCAGCTTTTGTGCTCCTGAGATGCTGCTTGGCCTGCTGTGTTCATCCAGCCTCACATTTTATTATCTTGGATTCTCCAGCATCTGCAGTTCCCATTATCACTCATCAACACTTGAGTTTTGTCTGTTTGGCAGAGGGAGTGGAGAGGAAGATCGCAACTTGGATGTGCAGGGTAGGAAGGATACAAAAGTATTTGTCATACAGCAGGACTGGCACAAATGTGAAAGAACACTGTAGATAGAAGCTTTCTGCAGAATGAAACAGATGTACAGAAAACTTGTATTTATATAGTACTCCTGACAACCACACCCCAAAGGACTTGTATCCAATGATGTATTTTTGACAACTGTTGTAATGCAGGAAATTATTTCATACTTTTCAGACTGGGAGGTCACTTTCAGACAGTCGCCTTCTTGATGATATTAGCTGGCAAGTTCTTAATGAATACAGAGAAACAGACCATGTATAAAACATCAATGCATTAGCCATGGAAACAACCCAAAGTACAACAGTGGTTAGGGTCTCCAATCACAGAAACCACATCAAATTGCCCCTTCTGCAGAAGGCACCTCACTTCAAGGAAACTCAAAGCTACTGAATGCACAGCTGAACTCAGTATCCCATTATAAACTTTCCCATCACAAGAGGTGGTAATAATGTAGCAAATGTGACAATTTTCCCACAGCAAGATCCCACAGTCAGCATGACAATGACCAGCTTATTGTCTGTTTAAAATGATGTTGATTGAGGGAACACCTATTGGTGAAGAAAAGTTTGGGCATTCTTTCTTGGGCCTTCGCCAGTATGTCCACATGTGGAGGCAAAATAGGCCTAAGTTTTAACATCACATTTGACACATGGAACCTCCAAACATATAGCATTCCCCCAGCAGTGCACTGGACAGCTGAGCTTGAAAACTGTAACTTTATGACTTAAAAAATGAAAAACCACTGGTTGCCACTTAATGTGATCAGTATATATGGAGAGGAGTATGATAACTGCAGCTCTGGGTAATTTCTATAGGTCAACAGGACAGAGAACTTTCTGTATCTGTCAGCTAAGTTAGAGAATGGCTCCTGTAAGCATGAACAGAACTTGAATTCAAAAGGTCATGAAGCACTGCCAATTAGTTTTAAATTTTAACTGATGATAGATGTAGAAATATCCTTTCATTTAAAACAGCTACCCTCATCTATATACAATATTCATCTCACTGCAGCCATCCAAAGGTTTAGTGGATAAAGGCAATACTCTGTAGTGTAATACTGAATAATACAAACCAGCAGATCAAGTCTTGAGACACTCTCCAGTGAGTCAACCAGAGAAGAGTAACTGATCGAGGCAAAATTGATTGCAGCAATGACCACACTCTAACACAAAACTGAAATTAATCAGAGCACAGAAAGGGGCTATTCAGCTTGTTATGTTTGCGCTGGATTTGTAAGTCCTACTACCTACTCCTACTACCATGCTTTGCTTCATTAGCCTAGGGAAAGGGGAAATCCAACAAGATGCCCACACTTTAATCACAACACTGTCACATCTGGAGGAAACTGTAGAAGGATATTGAGCAAGAACAGGATGAGGCCTGGCTGTGATGCACTCTACAACGCAAAAGCCCAATAATATAGGCATAAACAAGGGACACTTGTGTGTAGACCCCATCAGAAGAGGTTGGAATACAAGTTTGAGTACCAACTGAAGCCATTGCTTTGGGGTGGGGGATTTTTAGTGTGCTAAATATCTTTAATGCAGCAAAAGTCAATCATTTGAGAGTGCAGAGGAGATTCACCAGGATGTTGCCTGGTATGGAGGGCGCTAGCTACGAAGAGAGGTTGACTAGATTAGGATTATTTTCATTAGAAAGACGGAGATTGAGGGGGGACCTGATTGAGGTCTACAAAATCATGAGGGGTATAGACAGCGTGGATAGCAAGAAGCTTTTTCCCAGAGTGGGGGACTCAATTACTAGGGGTCATGAGTTCAAAGTGAGAGGAGGAAAGTTTAAGGGAAATATGCATGGTAAGTTCTTTATGCAGAGGGTGGTGGGTGCCTGGAACACATTGGTAGCAGGAGGTAGTAGATGCAGACACGATGTCTTTTAATTACTCTTCAGGAAGCACACTGGCCCTTAAAAATGCAGTGCAGTTATTATCACAAGATTTAGCAACACATGGGTTGAGGAACCCCATCAAACACACTTGCCACATAGGGCCAATCACTTTAATAGGTTGATATAAAGATGGTATGGCCAAGAAAGGACCATTGAGATCCCAGCCTGCTCATCAGTCTACAAACCTAGGAATTCACAGTGAACGCCAATTTAACAACTGTTGGGAATTACCATTTTAACACTTCGTTGACACTAGTTTACCCCCCCCCCCACCTTTTAAATACAAACACAGTCATAATGTTCTAGCCTCTCCACATACAGAGAGAAGTAGAGCAGAGATTGCAAACAAATATTTGATAGAGTTGCTGTTCATTTATTTCATCAATGTTTAATAGCAGAATTCGAATTACAACCAAGACAAGCCATAAAAATGGCCACGAGACAACATTGTGAAATTTATGCTGAGAAACACAGATCCCAGCAATTCCCAGATAGTAGTGTCATGTGGCCGTTTGCAAGTGCATGAAGCTTTTATTGTCGTCCCAGCATTGATTTGATTGTCACATTGTCCATCTGTGTACCACAGGAATGCAAAGGCAACATTAGTGTTCATAAATCATTACATACATCCATGAAAGCATGTCATTAACAATTATAAAAAGAGCCAGCTTTTAAAAAATGTGTAACTCTACCAGCACTCTCAAAAGGCAAGTGTCATTTTCCCCTCCTCTTATTTAAACTTCATTCCTGAAAGTATGGATTCCTTGTACCCAGACCTCGTCTGGCAGGCAGCCAAGTACCTACCATTCATCTGCCATCCTTGATAGTGTGCCTTTGTGCACAAAAAGCGTTCTCTTCTATAAGCCATGCTTCAAATGAAACTTCCTAGGAGATCAGCAGCAAGCTAGACAGAGACACTATGTTCAGCAGACAGATGGCTCCTATAATTTAATGAATAAGACCGAACCTTTTTTATTGTCAAAGTGTGCAGCGTGTAATCAGCATCCCTACATCCAAAAGTTCAATTGTGTGGTATGATGTGGAATTACCAAATTGTTTTTCAATAATTTTATAAAGCACTGTGAAGCAAAAACACTGAAAAGTGGTGGTGGGGCGGGGTGGGGAGGGTGTAAAAAATTGTAGTGTTTTGAAGTTTTGTTTTCATGTGTTTAAGCATTCAATATTAACTCAAAGCAGGGTCAGATACATCAGCTGGACATGAAGTGTAATTACTTATACTCTTGACTCCATACACTTCGTTCCACCAGGAATGGCGATATATCAATGCCTTAAGAAGCAGATCTGTGTTGCAGAACCATGTGTGTGAAAATAAGCTTTTCATCAAGTCTAGTCTGGATTACAGTCTCAGTCATAGAGCAGAAACCCATAATTTCAAATGGATCTAACATGACGAAAAATCTGTTTTGAAGCAAAACAAAAAAACTTAGTCAAAGCATTTAAGTGAGCTATATGTGACAGCGAGTATGCCTCTCCTGCACCACTCCCTCTTCCAAATAGTACATGGGTTCTCTTACACTTTCTGTCAGAGTGAGGATCTTGCTGAGGTTTCATCAGAAAGATGGTGCCTCCAATGAAGCAACACTGAAATGTCAGCTAAGATCTAGTTCGAGTCTCTGGGATGGAACTCGAACACAAATCGCTACTTCAAATAACAAGTGTGGCTCACTTTAGTGTTACACCTCGTGTTACATACTCTCCACAGAAATAAACTACAACCAGAACAATTAAAACTTTAACTGTATCACTGAGTGTCAACAATTCAAGAAGGATAAAGCAAATAAGTCACATGTCAAAATGCGTATTGCTAAAATTCTAAATGACACAGGTCTCTTTTTAAAAATCTGATTTCATATCTCATGGGATAATGTTGGAATTGGACAGCCCCCAGCTGGGATGTTAAAATGTGCTGCTTCCATGAACTCACTGTTTATCTTTGTTTTTCTTGAGGCAAGACTGTTGCAGCTTGGCTTGGGTAAATCAAAAAGACCCTGCTCAGTTCATCATTTCCAAATGGCTGGCCTTGGTTAAGAGTAACCCTGTATCAGAGCCAAGACCTACAGCTGTGCATCACTAATGGGCTAAGTGCGCAGCACAGACGTTCTGGGAAGCCAGCTATCAGCAGGTGAGTGCTGGGGTGAGAGGAGAAAAAGAAACTTCTACACTATCCCGATTGGCTCAGCTGTTAAAAGTATAAGATACATCAGCCCGCTTGCTGAATTAAGGTCAACTGCTCGAATTTGCACTGTCTTTGGACACTACACAAGCCAATGTTAACAGGAGATGAAAGCGGTCATGATTCCTGCTTCCTGTCTCTGACCACTGGAATGCCGACTGAGGACGGGATCAAGCTCCACTGTGATGTCTCCCACAGCTAAACAACACATCACACCAGAAAGGAGATATCGTGAATTAGTTGAAGAAGGGATCAAGTTCAGCTGCAATTCTCGCTCACAGCCAAATAGCCCAAAAAATGCTCACACTAACAATCCATGCTGTCTTCTCAATGAATGGCAAATGATATGAAATACCAGAGTCAGAACACAGTGTCACAATTTTTGATCAGATATTGAGAGAAAAAAAATCAATAATCAGATTTGACAATACAAAAGTGGAAGACATTGAACTAACAAGTTTATATTAGTACAATATAAAGTGATCGGATGCCCCAGTTTTATTACTGAGCCACATACTGAATCTTATAATATCCACGTGGAGGTAGGTAATTACACATGTAAATTCTGAATTTATTTAAAACAAAGAAAAATTGGCGGGGGGGGGGTTGGGTGAAAAATAAAGCTGAGCATGTGGAATCAGCAGCTCATCACAAACAGTTTATGTCAAAAGTAGCACAGTTAATCTGTTTAAGTGACAGGCTGAAATATTAAAAACTCTATTCCAGAAGAGAATACTGTTATGCTGTTGGATGAAAATATGGCACAGACTAGAAAGCAAGAAAGAGATCACCACTCCACCATCACAACTTGGAAATTCCAAATCTCACCCACAGTTACGATATTGTGCAAACTGCAAGGTACACCTACGGCATTGCTTGATCAGACAGATGGTTGTTTAGAAAGTCAGATTAGGCTCGGCACATTCATACAGCCTTTTGTGTTTGTTGAAGACTGCTGTGTATTTTCCTCTGAATGCTTCACCCGCACCCCCCCCACCCCCGCAACCGAATGCTGAAACTAAAAAAAACAGGGAGCCAACTCGCATCCACACATTCAAAAATTCCACACATGCAAGTTTGTACAAGAAAGTGAAACTTTTAAAGGCAGGGGCTCTTAAAAAGATTTTTGGAAATAGGAAGGTTAGTAAATGAAGGCACTTATTGTCTCATTCAAAGAGAAGGACAGAGTTATCAAAAATAAAGGCCCGTCATTCACTGCTGTTCAGATTTGGCTTATTTCAATTTTAAGATATACTCAGTGTCTGAAGATCCACTAATATCTAAGCAATGCAGTGTCTGTTCCTTCCGAACAAAGCCAAACTGCCGATGGAATGAGCCTTCTTTTGCTGTCTTCCCACATCTCAGTAAACTGGTTCCAACAGAGATTCTTTTAATGGAAGGCAGATAGTTCAAAATGTTACTCGACAATGCTGCAACTCCCGACTTTTCTAGGTAGAGCTCCTGCAGGGAGTTCAAGCCTTCAAACACAGCTACATTTACGAATTTCAAGTTCACACAGTGTGACAAGTCTAAGATCTGCAAATTCTGTAGCCCCTTAAAACTACTGGGAGGTAGTTCCTTCAGTCCAGGAAGATTGCGTAGCGATAAGTGGGTCAGTTCCTGCAATCCTATGAAAGCATTCTCAGTGATACTGGAGATGATGTTGTGACCCAGATCAAGATAGCGTAGTGGAACATTGGAAAGGTAACGTGTTGGCACTGACTCCAATTTATTTCCTGACAAATCCAGGCTATAAATATTCGGAACACTTTTATCCAGACTTCGGACAAGAGTGGTTATTCGATTGTCTGAAAGGTCTACGCTTAGGGGCTTTCCATGTCCCCTGGATGTGAAAATGTCCAAATTGATGTCATGCAGTTTGTTATTACTGAGGTCAATTTCTCCAAGAGGCAGGTTTGAAAATATACCCTCTTCGAGCACCTCCAGGGAATTATGACTTAGGTTAAGTGTCTCAAGGTATCTCAGTTTAGAGAAGGTGTTGGAAGGCATGCCAATAATCTCGTTGTGGCTAAGATCGAGACTCACCAATGTTGTGTAGCCGGGTCCTGTAAACATCGAGGGGGAGATGGTCTTCAGGTGGTTAGAAGATAAGTCCAGGTAAGAGGTATCCAATGGTATGGGGATACCAGTGAGCTGAGGCCCAACACCACTGCAGTCAACTTTAGTCAGACTGAAGCTACTAAACATTCCAAAACTTTCCACTTCACAGTGACATCCTGGGAAGCACGTCATCAGGCTGTCATCACAGGAGAGGAGGAACAAGACAAAAATCAACCAGGCAGAGCAAGCCATTGTCCACCTGCATTGTAAAAGAAGACAGTCAGTCATCTTACTGAACACCATCTTACTGAATTGAACACAGCACCTGGAAAAATAAGGTTTCCTGTATTCCTTCTCATTCATTTGAATCTAATTTTGCCTCAGTTTCACATAATTTCTCACATTAACATTAATGTATAATGGGGTAAAGGTAATGAACATCCTCTAAGACACTGAAACAGCAAAATATCAAGTTTATAAAATTCCCCCAACTATAACATACAAAAGACTCTTTCCCTCTAGGAAGGTGATACAGTATCTGAATTCCTCAGGGCAGTTTCCTTGGCCCAACCATCTTCAGTCATTTCATCAAAGACCATCCCTCTGTAAGGTCAGAAGTGAAGATGTTCAGCATCATTCGCGAATTCTCAGTTACTGAAGCAGTCCGTGCCTGATGTAGCTAGACCTGGACAGTATCCAGGCTTGGGTTGACACATAGAAGCTAACATCATGCCACAAGTGTCCAGGCAACAATCGTCTCCAACAAGAGAGAATATAACCATTGCCCCCCAACATTCAATGTTCTTACCATTACTGAATCTCCACTATCAACATCCTGGGTGTTACCATTTGATCAGAAACTGATCTGGACCAGCCACAGAAGGAATGGTGGCTACAAGATGAGGAATCCTCTAGTCACTGAGTCTCTCTCTTCTCTTCTCTCCACCCCCCACGCCCCTGCAAAAAGCCTGTCCACCATCTACAAGCGATGAGACATGACATACAATATTGGTCCAGGATCGTGTGTCTTTGGAATCTCCTTCCTCAACAGGCAGTGAATGCAGTTCCTTTAAATATTTTTCAGCTAGAGGTAGCTAGATTCTTGATTCCAAAGAGAATGAAAGATTAATCGGGGATATGCAGAATTGCAGAGTTGAGGTTAAAATCAAATCAACCACAATCTTACGAAGTGGGGAAGGTGGCTTGAAGAGACAAATGGCCTACTTTCGTTCCTTGTTCATATTAGCCTTTAAATTTGGATAATTGAAATTTGGACTATATGATATCTGGTCATAATTTAAGTTTTGGAATTCAGACATCATTATGATAAATCAAAATGCACATTCTCAAAAGACGTTCAGAACCAGTCATTTCAAAAAGATAACACCTTTGTCTATCTCAGTCAGCATAATGATTATCTTTAGCATTTGGTTCCGGGGAAGCAGGAGACAATGAGGATAGATATCAACCCCCAAGTAACTCTACTGGAAGTGCTCACAGGGACCAGTATGAGGACCAGTTTAGTGTTATTTGGAATAAAACTTTATGATCATCTAGCAATGACTGAGGTATCGTAAACAACAACAGCACATAGCCCAGTTGACTCTGCAAAGTCCTCTTCTGAAATCTGGAGGTTTGTCCTAAAATTGAACAAGCTGTTCCAAAGTTCAACTAGCTGCCTGACATAGTGATAACCACAGAACCACGCGTTACAAACAATGCCCTAGAACACAGCTGTCGCCATCTCTAGATATTTTCTGATTCAAAGAAAAGATCTACCAGAAGTGGCAGCCAGTGTGATACAGATGGGAGGGTGTACCTGGGAGTCCTCAGCATTAACCCCAGACCCTATAAATTTCATAGCATCAGGTCAAATACGGACAAAGAAACCTCCTGCTGATTTCTGTTATCATCTATTTTAATCTGGAGGAATGCCTTACACCGCATGGAATGAGGGAACAGGTGATCGATATATTAATTAAAAGGTTAAATCGGGTACGAATTTGCTGCATAAATACAGGAAGCTAGTAATGAATAGATAAATGTTTTATGGAATGTAGCCAAAGTAAAGTGTTCACTAAAAATGTGGATTTGGTCTCTAGTTAAATAGTCAACATCTAGTATTCAAGTCAAAAATTTTTGGGGCATGATTACTTGTCCCTGTTTTCTGAAAGAGCATCACGACCAGTGGAAGGATGAAGTTACCATGGGTTCCTTCTTTACCAAAGAGGAAAGATGGCAGAAGACTTTTATTCTTGCAGAAGCAGGATAAGAAGTAACTTTTTTTTTTAAGAATTTCAACCCAAGGATTTGAAGATGGAAGAAGATTTGGCAAGATTGTTAACTTTCATGAAAGAGAAATGATGAAAAAGGGGACTTATTTACTGCTTTTGAGGTGGGGTCACATTTTGACAAATCCACAAAGACTGAAGATAATACCATGGAAGAGTACATCGGGAATTCAGTAGATTGTCTGGAAGACTGCAGATATTTCATTTAGAAACTGTGCAATTTATGCTGCCATTTAAATTACTGGTCTGTGCCAATGGAGTGACTTCTAGTTTCGACAGGAGTTAAAGTTGCATGGTGTGTGCGAATGTCAGAAGCGCTAAAACCTAGGAAAGCATTCTTTTCCAGCACAATTCATAGCTCAAAAGGGGACAATCAACAATCCAGCAGAAAATGAAAGACACAATGTAGTTAGCACAGCCATAATGATTCCAATGTAACATTGAAACTGACAGGACTGTGGGGCCAGAGGAGTCCAAACATTTAGAAGAAAGCAAGAAACGAAATTGCAGTGGCACTGGCCGTAAACTTTCAGTCTTCCCTAGACTTGAAGGAGATTCCAGAAGACTGGAATACTGAAAACATTACAGCCTTGTTAAGAAGGTTTGCAAGGATAAACCCAGCAATTATAGAACAGTCAATCCAAATTCAATGTTTCTTCTACAAACAACTATTCAAGATAGAATCAGTAGTTTCATGGAAAACACTGGGTTGATTAGGAAGTGACAGCATGGATTTCTAAAGGGGAAATCGTATTTAAGTAACTTGGAGATTTTTGAAGTAACAGAATAAGTTGACAGGGTAATGTTGGTCATGTTGTGTGCATAAGACTTCCAGAAGGTGCATGATACAGTGCCACACAACAGACTGGTGAGGAAAGTTGTAGATCATGGAATAAAAGGGAGTAGCAGCTAGGATAGACAATTGACTGGGTGATAGGAAACAGTAATGTTCAATGGACACTTTTCAGATTGGATGAAGGTTTACAGCACAGAGGTTAAAAAGGGGACTTGGGTGTAGATAAGCACAGAGCTTTGAAGGTGGCACGACAGGTTGAGAGAGCATTTTCAGCCTAATTATTGAGGGCACAGAATACCAGAGCAAGGAGATGATGCTGAACTTGTTTAAAATATTAGTTTGACCTCAGTTAGAATGTTGTGTGCAGTCCTGGGTACCACATTATAGAAATGATGTGAACACATTAGAGGGAATGCAGAAGCAATCAACAAAAATGATTCCAGGGATAAGAAACTTCAGTTACTAGGACAGATTACAGAAGCTGGGACTGTTGTAATCTGGAGTGATGTATCACATAGGGAAGTGCTTCAACATTCTTGTGCTATTGATAAAGCAGTGCCAACAGATGCATTGTACCAAGATTTCCAGAAGGCAGTTGATAAAGTGCTACATCAAAGGTTATTGAGGAAAATAAAAGTTTATGGCGTTTGAGTAAAATATTGGCATGGAAAGAAGATTGACTGGCTAACAGGAAGCATATAGTAGGAATAAATGGGTCTTTTTCAGGCTGGCAGGCTGTCACAAGAAGTGAACCAGTGGAGTGATGCTGGGGCCTCAACTCTTGATAATCTATAGAAATGATCTGGATGAAGGGACCAAAGGTATGGTAGCTAAATTTGCTGATGACATACATAAGTGATGGTGACAAAAAAATGAGGAGGTTATGAAGGGATACGGAGTGGTTAAATGAGTGGGTAAAGATCTGGCAAATGGTATATAATTGGCTAAATATGATTAGGGTGTCCTAATGCATGACTCACAGAAGATTAGTGTGCAGGTACAGCAAGTAATCAGGAAAGCTAACAGAATAATATGGTTTATTACGACGGGAATTGAATGCAGGAGTAGGGTGGTCATGCCTCAGTTATACAGGGCACTGGAGAGACCACATCTGGAGAAGTCTGTATAGCACTGGGCATCATACTTACAGAAGAACATTAATGCATTGGAAAGGGTTCTGAGAAGGTTTACTAGGCTAATACCTGGAATGAGCAGATTGCCTTATGAGGAAAGACTAAACAGGCTGGACTTGTATCCTCTGGAGTTTAGAACTAAGTCAGTTTAGAATTAAGTTTATAAGTTTAATTTCTAAAGTCTAACTATGTTTAGAATTAAGTCAGAGGTGACTTAATTAAAACATACAGGATCCTGAGGGCACATTACCAGGTGGATGTGGAAAGGATGTTTCCTTCTGTGACAGAATACAGAACTAAGGGTCAGAGTTTATTAGTAAGCTGCACCCAAGAACAAAGAAAATTACAGCACAGGAACAGGCCCTTCGGCCCTCCAAGCCTGCGCCTATCGAGATCCTCTGTCTAACCTGTCATCGATTTTCTAAGGGTCTGTGTCCATTTGCTCCCCACCCATCCATGTACCTGTCCAGATACATCTTAAAAGACGCTAACGTGTCTGCGTCTACCACCTCCACTGGCAACGCGTTCCAGGCACCCACCACCCTCTGTGTAAAGAACTTTCCGTGCATATCTCCCTTAAACTTTCCTCCTCTCACTTTGAACTCATGACCTCTAGTAATTGAGTGCCCCACTCTGGGAAAAATCTTTTTGCTATCCAGCCTGTCTGTACCCCTCATGATTTTGTAGACCTCAATCAGGTCCCCCCTCAATCTCCATCTTTCTAATGAAAATAATCCTAATCTACTCAACCTCTCTTCATAGCTAGCACCCTCCATACCAGGCAACATCCTGGTGAACCTCCTCTACACCCTCTCCAAAGCGTCCACATCCTTTTGGTAATGTGGTGACCAGAACTGTACACAGTATTCCAAATGTGGCCGAACCAAAGTCCTATACAACTGCAACATGACCTGCCAACTCTTGTACTCAATACCCCGTCCAATGAAGGAAAGCATGCCGTATGCCTTCTTGGCCACCCTATTGACCTGTGTTGCCACCTTCAGGGAACAATGGACCTGAACACCCAGATCTCTCTGTTCATCAATTTTCCCCAGGACTTTTCATTTACCGTATAGTTTGCCCTTGAATTAGATTTTCCAAAATGCATCACCTCGCATTTGCCCGGATTGAACTCCATCTGCCGTTTATCTGGCCAACTCTCCAGTCTATCTATATTCTGCTGTAGTCTCTGACAGTCCCCTTCACTATCTGCTACTCCACCAATCTTAGTGTCATCTGCAAACTTGCTGATCAGACCACCTACACCTTCCTCCAAATCATTTACGTATATCACAAACAACAGTGGTCCCTGCACAGATCCCTGTGGAACACCACTAGTCACAGGTCTCCAATTTGAGAAACTCCCTTCTACTACTACCCTCTCTCCTGTTGCCTAGCCAGTTTTTTTATCCATCTAGCTAGCACACCCTGGACCCCATGTGATTTCACTTTCTCCATCAGCCTCCCATGGGGAACCTTATCAAACGCCTTACTGAAGTCCATGTATATGACATCTACAGCGTTTCCCTCATCAATCAACTTTGTCACGTCCTCAAAGAATTCTATTAAGTTGGTAAGACATGACCTTCCCTGCACAAAACCATGTTGCCTATCACTGATAAGCCCATTTTCTTCCAAATGGGAATAGATCCTATCCCTCAGTATCTTCTCCAGTAGCTTCCCTAACACTGACGTCAGATTCACCGGTCGATAATTATCTGGATTATCTTTGCTACCCTTCTTAAACAAGGGGACAACATTAGCAAGTTCTCCAGTCCTCCGGGACCTCACCTGTATCTAAGGATGCTGCAAAGATATCTGTTAAGGCCCCCGGCTATTTCCTCTCTCGCTTCCCTCAAAAGCTGGGATAGATCCCATCCGGACCAGGGGACTTGTCCACCTTAATGTCTTTTAGGATACCCAACATTTCCTCCTTCCTTATGTCAACTTGACCTAGAGTAAGCAAACATCTATCCCTAACCTCAACATCTGTCATGTCCCTCTCCTTGATGAATACCGATGCAAAGTACTCGTTAAGAACGTCACCCATTTTCTCTTTAAATGCATCCATTTAAAACAGGATTGAGAAAACCTTCTGAGAGAAAAGTTGAGTCTCTTTGGAATTTTCTTACTCAAAAGTCAGTGGATGCAGGGCATTTAAATACTTTTTAAGGAGTAGAAGCACATAGATTCTTGATTACCGAGAAGATGAAAACATACTGGGGTATGCAGAGTGGAGGTTAAGATCAGATCAGCCATGATCTTGTTGAATGGTAGATCAGCCTTGAAGGGATGAGTTGTTCCCTGTTGTATGTAGGTAACCTGTTTGGCTGCATTATGAACTTGCTATCCTTGTCCAGCAAGTCCTTGAGTGGGACTTGAACCTGGAGGTAGGTAGCAACACTTCTCACTGCCACCCGGCCTGATGACAGGCCATATATTAAAAATGTTAACCACTTGATTCTCCCCAGTCACCACTCCCAGTTAATATGCAATTGTTCAACAGTCTAGTTACTGAATAAATTATTCTCTTACCCAGTGCCAAGGATGATAGGGCTTACAGAAATCTTGATTATTTAATGTTTTTTCTCGGTTTAATCAAACACAGCTCCGTTTTCCAGTTGTCTCTCCTATGAACCAGGCAGATTTGGTACAGGCAGTGTATAAGATCAGGGAATGTTGAATGTGAAACAAGCACAGAGAATGCTGGAAAAATTCAGCAGGTCTGGCAGCATCTGTGGAGACAGAAACAGAGTTACAGTTTGTGTTTTGGATTTCAGCGCCTGCAGATTTTTGTTTCATTTTAAATTTAGAACATGTGTCGCCAAAGTCATGTACTTTCTGTGGTTTTATTTAGCACTGTATCAGTTCAGTATTCCAGTTTTCAGGTGCTGACCTGCAGAGACTTTCGCTCAAAAAACTCAGGAATGGACATGTTTATCATATCAGAAATTGACTGAACTTCGATAATTAACATAGCAGAGATGTACAGCTTGGAAACAGAATCTTTGGTCCAACTCATCCATGCTGACCAGATATCGTAAATTAATTTAGTCCCATTTATCAGCACGTGGCCCATATCCCACGGAACCCATCCTATTCATGTGCCTATCCAAATGCTTTTTAAATGCTATAATTGTACCAGCCTCCACCACCTCCTCTGGGAGCTCATTCCATACACGTACCACCCTCTGCGTGAAAAAGTTGCCCCTCAGGTCCCTTTTAAATCTTATCCCTCTCACATTAAACCTCTGCGCTCTTGTTTTGGACTCTGCTACCCTGGGAAAAAGACCTTGTCTATTCACCCTACCCAGGCCCGTCCTGATTTTATAAACCTCTCAGTTCACCCTTCAGCCTCCAATGCTGCAGGGAAAATAGTTGCAGTCTATTCAGCTGAGCCCCACGGCTTTTCTACTGTAAAAGTACAGTTCAGTGATTTTAAAATCAAGTTACTCACAGGGTTAGACCAGAACCAATGTCTGTTCCCCACTCGTTACACACAGGACACCGCCTGTAATCTCACACTCAAACCAAAGGACTTTGGGAGCAGAAGTAGACTATTCGGCCAATCGAGTCTGCTCGCCAAACGATCAAACGGTTCCCATCATACCCTGAAAACTCAAATCCCAGCCGAAAGCCCTTTGTTTTGTTTAATCGCCCCGGAAATTTCTCTTTTAATTCGGTTTTTTCACTCGGTCCAAAAACAGTCTGTGTGTGAGAGGTGAAACAACAAACTGCTGGAGAAAAATCAGCAAGTCTGGCAGCGTCTGTAGAGAGAGAAACACTGAGTTACAGCTTCAGTGTGAATCCGAAACGGAGTCCAGTTGGGTTCGAAACATTTACAAATTATTTCTCTACACATACTGCTGAGATTTTTTGCTCAGCATTCTCTGTTTTATGTCAAATGCGCAGTACTTTCCTTTTACTTGTGTGCAGAAGTCGGTGCCAGTCTTCAGATCAAACTTGTTACCGTTAAGAGGAGTCGTATAGAACTTGAAAGTTACTGTTTCTGCCTCCAGACCTGCTGAGTTTCTCCAGCAATCTGTGTTTGTTTTAGATCTACAACACGTGCTTTTATTCCAATGATTATTTACTTATACAAAAGGGACAAGAGATCCTTCGATGAGGTGGTTTGTCACAAAGTTTTGAAGTCCTCTGCGGCAAATCACCAACTCCATCTCTCGTATGTGATTGAAGATTTGTTCTCCACACCCCACCCCCCTTCCCCCCCCCTTAAATGTACACATTGGAAACGCTCAAAAGGACAAAGGCAAAACGGAGGTGATGATCCTTTTCTTGACCCCAGTGGGGGAAAGAGACAGACAAAAAGAGAACTCCGCACAAAAAGCAGCAGAGACCGAGACTCAAATCACCGAGCAGCCCCTAACACAGCTCACCCTGAGCGCCTCAGCGAGGAAGTGGCACTGAAGCCGCAATTCCCCCCACCCTGATAAAGCAAAAAAAATCTTTCAGTCGAACTCACCTAAAAAAAATCCTTATCCCAGCTCTTCATTTCCAGCATTCCCAAACCGCACAGCTAAAGTTCTGCTTTTAAAAAAAATTGCTTCCAAGCTGTACAGACGAATTTTGCATTATTGAACAATCCTGATTCACTCAGCGAATCGATGATGAAATAAGTAACACTAGTTTGCAATAAAAGCGCATGGGGGAGGGAAGGGGAATACAAGAGTTCAGGGCTTGAAATTTGACCCGTCCTGCACTTAATGAGTGGATCTCAGACTCTGGTTTAGAATTGGGTTTTTTTAATTAAAAAAAAGCCAAAAGACTTGGGAATGTGACTAATCCATTAAAAGTACAACTTTGGAAACATGTTTTCTTTACCTACGAAACAGAATTCTGTGTGCTTTATAGAAATAATTCGTTTTTTTTGCCTTGCTGTGCAGAGTCAATCTGCGTGCTCTGGCTCCGACTGAGAACTGATTCGAGAGGAGGAACAGAAAAGCGAATTTGTTTCAAAGTTGGCTAGGGCTTGATAATCGCCTAAACTATAAACGGTACAGTCCGCTTTGACTGAATGAATGTGCTGAAACTAACGTATAGATTCGGATGGAAAAGGAATTGCAACTTTCCATCACATGGAAATAACGACCCTATTACTCTTCCCCCATCTGCACCCCATTAGAGCTCCTCGCGACTTCAGAAGTTAACAGACTTACCGACTCTGCAACGTGTACTGCCCACGGCCACCAAACTCTGCCGAGAGCAGTGCTCGCTTTGCAAGTTTCACTGCAACGTTTGCACCATCTCAGCCCGATCTAGGGCTCTGAGCAAATGTCAACAACGATCATGCACGCCCCCGTAACTTCCCAATTCCAAGAACAGGGAGTGGAATCTAGGTTAGCAATAAAATCGCTCACCTTTACCCCACCACTCATGCACCAGTCTGCACAATGACTTGGAAAGGCCTCCAGTTTCAGCCAGACACCACGTGGGGGCAATAGATACACTGGGAGCGACTGGCCAATCAGCAGCAGCGCCGCGTCCAGATGACGTTCTGAAATTGAACGTCCTGGTGTGTGAATTGTGTCAACTTTTAGCATTGACACTCGTGGATTTGTAAATAGTTTCACTGACCTGCTTCGGATGTGCTATGACACCCCTGTATGGCCATCGCATTCCTGAGGTGAGATTCGAATTCAATTAAAAATATATGGATTTAAGAATCTAATGATAACCATCAAACAGTTGCTGATTGTCAGAGAGAGGAATGTTACCAAAATAAAATCCGGCTAAAATTTTTAAAAAATCATTCGCTGGTCAGACTAGCATGTATTGCGTCTCCCTCATTGCCCCAAAGACGACCACATGGCTTTGGGTCTGGAGTCACATGTAGGCCAGACCAGGTAAGGATGGTAGTTTCCTCCCCTAAGGGACGTTAGTGAACCAAATGGATTTCCCCTCTTTGGCATTCAGCAACAGTTTCATGAGTATTAGATTCTTAATTCCAGATATTTTTAGTTGAATTCAAATTTCACCACCTGCCATGGCGGGATTATGAACCCAGGACCCCTTTATATAACCTGAATATCTGGATAGTCTAGTGAGATTACAAATACATTGTCACCTCTCTCTTGATTGTGTCAGTTTTGGAGAGTTTCACAGTGGGTTTATCTCCATGAGAGTAACCAGTTGTCTCATACAATTGACTGCAGCCTGCGCCATCATGTACATCCCAGCTGGTCAAGTGGCATCAGTATGGAGCTGCACTTCACAGTTACTGTGTATGAAGAAGAGGGAATGAGCTCCCAGAGGAAGTGGTGGAGGGTGGTACAGTTACAATATTTGAAAGGCTTTTGGATGGGGATATGAATAGGAAGGGTATAGAGAGATATGGGTCAAATGATGGCAAATGGGACAGAATTAATTTAGGATATCTCGTCGGCACGGATGAGTTGGACTGAAGAGTCTGTTTCTGTGCTGTTGAGCTCAATAACTCTATAAGTGCCCCAGGGATGGTCAATACAGATAAATTGGCACACCACTGTCGAGAGGAGCCTAGAGGTTCTGGGTGGATTGGCTGGTGCTCAAGACCACGAGAGATGACAACAGCATCAGCTCCTGCCCGTGATGAAGTTATTATCTGTGTTAGTGCGGTCTAAAATAGTCTGGAGGAATGCTTAACCATGCCAGAATAAGATTAGTGGCCTTCTACACTCTACAAAAATACCTTCCACTCATTGTAGCTACAATTGCAGCCACCTCCCACCAACTCCCAGGTCGCAGTTGCATGCACCAGTTTCCCCACTTGCTTTTAGCTACCCCAGTACCCTAACACTATTAGCCCTGCATGCTCTCTGCACTGCCTGCTCATTCACTTGGACAACATCCCCTCTTTTCTCCCAACTGTATCAGCATTAAAAGCTGTGCCAGCTACATTCATCTCACTCATTCCAGAAGAAAGCAGCCTACAAGATACAGGCAAGATGGGTTTTGGGGTACAAACAGAAAACGCTACAGTGCTAACATTACTGCCTTTGACTGGCAGCTTTCATAATAAATTATTCAAAGGGAAAGGCTTATTGTGTGAAAAATATAGTGTCCTTTGATAGGTTTAATTGCAATGGTACCTGTGGTGGCAGTGGGTCCCAGTTGCTGTCTTGCCTGAGAGAAATGAGAAACGTTCTGTTTGTGCTTCAGATTTCCAACATCCACAGTTCTTTGTTTTTATTATGGGTTTTGGAGTGCCTGACATTCATTTTCTCACACCGTATACGAAGAACATCCTTGCTTTAGGAAAAGGACTGTAGTGATTGCTGACATCTCTACATCTTGGCAACTAAATACAATTTGTTGCCAATTTCAATGCTGCTCTTCCATTACTGCTGTCATGAAGATAATTCTTAACATGCTCAAGCCTGCCCTGTTTTGCAACTCATTCTGTTTTGTCTCCTGCAGGTACCAGTTGCATCTGCACAGTCTCTGCCATGAAGTGAATGGCATTTAAAGACATTATCTCCTCCTGTCTGAGGGAGAAGGAGAAGTCAAATATTTTTGGAACACTAACTGTCTCTTACACCCTCCGCCAACTCAAATATTGATAACTCAATGGGTATTTAGCAACAGTACAGTTGGGAGCCAGTTCTAATGAACATATCATTGCACAGCTGGTTGAGGAAGAAACACCCAGGTTGCTGGCTCTCAGCAGACTGCAAGAGACCAGGCACCTGCTCAGCCCCGGGCAGGGGAGGCACCTGGTCCTTGATCTGGCCAACTTGGGAGATGTGTCCCAGACTGGATGCCAGTAAGGGACAGGGCCAGTCCCAGACCAGAGGCTGGTGAGGGAGGTGAGCCCAGGACTGGAGGCCATCGTGGAAAGGCGGGTCCCAGAGGTGAGTCCTGAACCGGAGGCTGGTGTAGGAAATCCACTAGACCACCAGACCTCTGCCTCACCACACACTTCTTTGTCTTTAATGGTCAAATATACAAACAGATCAATGGTACTCCAATGGGGGCACCCATCTCAGGACTCCTCGCAAAAGCTATCATGCAAAGACTGGAACACACCACCCTTCCCCACATTCAACCTAAACTGTGGATCCAGTACATAGGCGACAAATTTGTCATCATTGAACACAACAGATTAGAAGAGACCCATCATCTCACCAACAGTATATTCACCGGGATTAAATTTTCGAGGGAAGAAAACAATAATCAACTTCCGTTTCTGGATGTTAAGGTAGAATGACTGACAAACAGGGAGTGCCAAACCTCAGAATACAGAAAAGCAGCCCATGCAGATCAAATCCTCAACTTCCACAGCAACCACCCCAGTGTCCACAAACAAAGCTGCATTAGGACACTATTTAAATGGGCCAGGACACACTGCAACACTCCAGAATAATGCCGGGAAGAAGAAGAACACTTATGCAAGATCCTCGCTTTAAACAGATATCTCTGCAACTTCATCCACAGATGCCTACATAACAGAACAACAGGAGGACACAGCACGACCTAACACACTCACCACACTTCCCTACGTCAGGAACATATCAGAATTGACAACAAGACTCCTAAGAACACTAGGAATCATGGCGGCCCACAAGCCTACAGCCACTATACAATAAATGCTTACAAGGATTAAATATCCCACTCCCACAACATGCAGAACGAACGTGCCATACCATTGCAATGACTGCCACAAACATTACATAGACACGCGCAGGAATTCGTAGAGGTGTGATTCTCCACCCATGCTTCAGTCAACAAACATATAGAGTTGGACCCCATATATAAACGCATGCCTATCAAAACCAGAAATGACGACATGCACGATAATGGACAGGACAGTATAAATTCCAAGCTTCATCAGAGGCTCCACTGCTGGTATCACCTAGCATAGTGACGAAATGTCTGAAAAGAAAACAAGCCAGTCAACAACCACATCCATAACCCAAGCTATAGATCTTTGCCAAAATTTTAAATCAGTGTTAACATTTCAGGTCCAGTGAGGTCATCGGACCCAACTTTGATTTTTCTTCACAGGTGCTGCCAGACCTGCTGTGCTGTTGGCCTAATGACCTCTTTCTGCTCCAACATTTTTTATTTCACTGAACCATCATAACTGAGTGGTGTTCTGCTCCTATTTTCTATGTTTCTATTGGACATTGGGAAATACGCAGTCCATCAGAAACTGGAATACAGAGCCTGGTTATCAGGCTCTGACTACCTCCCTCTAAACAAAACAAATGTGCAGACTTCTGAAATACCCTGAAGAGTCATTAGTTTCAGTCTCAGGACACCAGGGAAAATATACTTAAAAGAATGAAAATAGCAGGCTTTCTGCCCAGTCTGCCTCGGTTGTAAATAGACTTAATGGTGATAGACGTGCAGACAGCTTTTCAGGATGAGAGTGATTTGGTCGGTATAATTACATTGTAATTGGCAGTTACTTTTCAATGTTGAGCTGTTATGATAAAATCTCATGATAATTAGAATCTGGGCAACAATCAAAAATTTGCAGTGTTTACAGAAGGAGGGTGTGGCAATTCTGGACTTTTAGATTCTCTCCCACTCTCAGCTCTATAGCAGTAAGAAACCCCTGCCTTCTGAATTTGCCATTGTACAGGTGTCATTAAAAAAACACTAACACTTAATCAAGAGCTGGATGAACCCTGCTGAAGAAGGGTCTAGGCCCGAAATGTCAGCCTTCCTGCTCCCCTGATGCTGCTTGGCCTACTGTGTTCATCCAGCTCTACACCTCAGTACCACAGATTTTCCAGTATCTGCAGTTCCTACTATCTCTGAACTCTTAATTGAGATCCCTTTGTACTTTGAGTACGTATAGTGACAAATGTTTATGTAGTGCCTTTGTTATAATAAAATGTTCTCAATGTGTTTCACAGGAGCTGATAAAACGAGCTTTAAGACCGAGACACAATTTCTTTTCTTTTAGTTTGTTCGCAGGACATGGGCATTGCTGAATACCCTAATGCCCATTCCTAATTGCCCTGGGAAGTCAGTAGTGACCTGCTTTTTTTTGTGCTTCGATAGCCCTTTGGATGTAGCTACATTCAAAATGCTGTTAGGAAGGTAGTTCCTAAATTTTTCACCCACCAGCTGTGAAGGAACTGTGATATGGATCCACGTTAAAATAGTGAGTGGCTTAGAGAGGGGGCATGCAGGAGATGGATTCTTCCATGAATCTGTTGCCCTTGCCCTTCTTGGTGGTAGGGGTCTTGGGTCTGGAAGATGCTCTCGGAGGAAAATTGGTGAACTATTGCAGCGTATCTTATAGATGGTGCATACTCTTGCCTCTGTATGCCAGTGGTAAAGGGAGTGAATGTTGAAGATGGTAGATGTTGTGCCAACCAAGTGGGCTGCTTTGTCCTGGATGATTCAAGCTGCTTGAGTGTTGTTGAGGCTGCGGTCATCAGGGCAAGTGGGGTATGTTCCATCACACTTAAGACTTGTGCCTTATGGATTGTGGATGGAAATGGTGGAGATAGGCAGAGGAGGTTCACCAGGATGTTGCCTGGTATGGAGGGTTGCTAGCTACGAAGAGAGGTTGAGTAGATTGGGATTATTTTCATTAGAAAGACGAAGATTGAGGGGGGACCTGATTGAAGTCTACAAAATCATGAGGAGTATAGAAAGGGTGGATAGCAAGAAGCTTTTTCCCAGAGTGGGGCACTCAATTACTAGGGGTCATGAGTTCAAAGAGAGAGGAGGAAAGTTTAAGGGAGATATGCGAGGAAAGTTCTTTACACAGAGGGTGGTGGGTGCCTGGAACGCGTTGCCAGCGGAGGTGGTAGACGCAGACACGTTAGCGTCTTTTAAGATATATCTGGACATGCACATGGATGGGCAGGGAGCAAATGGACACAGACCCTTAGAAAATAGATGACAGGTTAGACAGATCGGTGCAGGCTTGGAGAGCCAAAGGGCCTGTTCCTGTGCTGCAATTTTCTTTGATCTTTGTTCTTTGAGTTACTGGCCCTAGAGTTCCCAGCCTCTGACTTACTGTTGTAACCACAGTATTTATATGGCTGATCCAATTCAGTTCCTGGGGATATAATGATGAAATTCAGGAATAGTAATGTCATCTTTTTCTTTTGTTGGAAAAGTTCACTGCCTGGCACTTGCATGGCACAAATGAAATTTACCACTTGTCAGGCCAAATCTGGAACAAAAGCAAAGTTGCTGGAAAAGCTCAGCAGGCTTGTCAGCATCTGTGAAGAAAAAGTCAGAGTTAACATCGAGGGTCCGGTGGCCCTTCTGCAGAAGTGATAGTGGCTGGGAAAATATCAGTTTATTTGCAGGTACTAGAGAGGGGTGGTGGGGTAGGGAGTAAAAGTTAGGATAGAGCCTAAAAAGAAAGAAGAACACAGCAGGCCAAGCAGCATCTTAGTAGCACAAAAGCTGATGTTTCGGGCCTAGACCCCATCATCAGAAAAGGGGGAGGGGGAGAGTGTTCTGAAATAAATAAGGAATGGGAGGGGGATTTGAAATGGTTCATGACTGTGAGTCCTCCCAGTGGTGAGCCATTTCAACTCCCCCTCCCATTCGTCAGACAACACGTTCATTCTAGGCCTCCTTCAGTGCCACAACGATGCCACCCGAAGATTGCAGGAACAGCAACTCATATTCCGCTTGGGAACCCTGCAGCCCAATGGTATCGATGTGGACTTCACAAGCTTGAAATCTCCCCTCCCCCCACTGCATCCCAAAACCAGCCCAGCTCATCCCCGCCTCCCTAACCTGTTCTTCCTCTCACCTATCTCCTCCCCCCAGCTCAAGCTGCAACTCCATTTCCTACCTACTAACCTCATCGCGCCCCCTTGACCTGTCCGTCCTCCCTGGACTGACCTATCCCCTCCCTCTCTCCCCACCTACAGTCACCTCTACTGGCTCCATCCTTGCCCCTTATCCTTTTCACCAACACCTTCCATCCCAACCTCAAGTTCACCTGCACCATCTCTAACACCTCCCTCACCTTCCTGGACCTCTCTGCCTCCATCTCAGGCAACCAGCTACAAACTGACATCCATTTCAAGTCCACTGACTCCCACAGCTACCTAGAATACACCCCCTCTCACTCACCCTCCTGAAAAAATTTCATCCCCTATTCCCAATTCCTTTCAGGATGAGACATCCAACTCCTTTTAGGCCCTAAAATTATTGAATTCAATATTGAGTCTGGTGGGCTGCAGGATCCCCAAGTGGAAAATGAGATGCTGTTCTTCCAGCTTTCATTGCACTTCGCTGGAACACTGCAGCAAGCCAGAGACAGAGATGTTGGCCAGGGAGCAGGTTGATGTGTTAAAAAAGCAGGTAACTGAAAGCTCAGGGTCTTTTTTGCGAGCAGAATGTAGATGTTCTGCAAAGCAGTCACCCAGTCTAGGCTTCATTTCCCCAATGTAGAGGAGACCACATTGTGAGCAGTGAATGCAGCAGACTAGATTCTGGAATGTGCAGGTGAAGTGTTGCTTCACCTGGAAGGTATCTTTGGGCACTCGGATACTGGGAGGGATGAGGTAGACGGGCAGGTGTTGCACCTTCGCCAGTTACAGGGGCAGGTGCCGTAGGGCTGTGTGGCGGGTAGTGTTGTTGGCGGTGAAGGATGTGTGGACCAGGGTATCCGGAGAGAATGATCTCTGCAGAAGGCGGACAAGGGAGGGGAGGGAAATATATGACTGCTGGTGACATCTCACTGGAGGTGGCGGAAATAGCATCCGACGATCTTCTGGATGTGGATGCTGGTGGGATGGTAGGTAAGGACAAGGGGAACCCTATCGCTTTTGCGGGAAGGAAGAGAAGGGGTGAGAGCGGAAGTGCGGGTAATATGTCAGTCCCAGTTGAGGGCCCTGTCGACGACAGTGCTGGGGAATCCACTGTTGAGGAAGAAGGTGGACATTTCGGAGGCTCCTGTGTTGAAGTATATTCATCTGAACAAGTACAATGGAGACAGAGGAACTGAGAAAATGGGATGTAGTGTTTACAGGAAGCAGAGTGTGAGGATGTATAGTCCAGGTAGCTGTGGTTGTCAGTGGGTTTATAATGGATATTAGTCGCCAGTCTATCCCCAGAAACGGAAACAGAGATGTCGAGGAAGGGAAGGGAGGAGTCAGAGCAAGATCAGGTGAAAGAGAGGGCAGGGTGGAAATTGGAGGCGAAATCGATGAACTTTTCCAAGGCTGGATGTTGTTCAGATTTTGTGCATCTGGACACAGATTACTTCAGTTTGTGAAGTTTCACAATTGGTGTATTTAACATCATGCAACCATCAGTGAATTTCCCCACTCCTGAAATAAAAACGGCAGGTGCTGGAGAATATCAACAGGTCTGGCACCATGTATGGAGAGAGAAACAAAGTGAATGTTTTAGTCTGATACAAATCACCTGCCAGAATAAAGGGGACTGGAAAATGATGGCTTTTCTGCTTTGACAAAGGGGGAGGAGGAACCAGTGGGAAAGATAGTAAGGGTGCCCTGAGAAGAAAGTAAAGAAATTGCTAATGGTACTAGAGGAGCAATATGAATAAAGTTTAGATGTTAATGGTAAGTATAAATAGCAGAAAACAAGTCAGCTTTGCCGACAGCAAACCCGTCCAAACAGGACACTTGGGGGGTTTGGTGAAGGGGCGTAATAAAAGTCAAGAACCAATGTACATGGTCTGAAGCAGTTGCGCTCAATGTTCAGTCCTAGGGGCTGTAAAGTGAAGGAGAAAATGTAATTGCTCCAGCTTGCATTGGGCTTCACTGGAAGATTGTAACAGGCATAGGGCAGACATGTTAGCACGAGAACAAGATGATATATTGAAATAACAAGGGATTAGAAGGATGGAGTCATTCTTATGGGCGGAGTGGAAGTGTTTTGCATAGCAGTCACCCTGTGTGTATTTGGTCTCACCAATATACTGGAGCAAATACAATAGACTGGATTGAAAGAAGTTTGAGTAAATTGTTGCTTCACGTGGAAGGTGTGTTTGAGGCCTTGGGCAGTGACAAGGAAATATGGAACAGGATAATTGTTACATCTTCTGTGATTACATTAGCTTTTGCCATTGGAGAGGATAAAGAGGTGTTGTAAGTAATGGCAGAGTGGACCAGAGTGCTACAAAGTGGCTTCTGTAAAGAGAGATAGAGGAGATGAAGATGTGTTTGATGGTGACATGTTAAAGATGGTAGAAATGGTGTAGGCTGATCCATTGAATTCAGAGGCTGGTGTTTTTGATTGATATATTGTTATCTCATGTACACAGATACAGTGTTACAGCCTCACAGAAGATACAGAGAGAGAGAGAGAGAGAGAGAGAGAGAGAGAGAGCAGAATTAACATTTGAGAGGTCCATTTAAAAGTCTGATAACAGTGGGAAAGAAGCTGCTCTTGAATCTGTTCATATGTGTTTTCAAACTTCTTTATCTTCTGCCCAGCAGAAGAGACTGGAAGAGAGTATAACTGGGGTGGGAGCGGCCTTTGCTTATGTTGGTTTATTTCCTGAGGCAGCAGGAAGTATAGATGGACTCACTGGATGGAAGGTGTGATGAACTGGGCTGTGTTCACAACTCTCTGTGGTTTCTTGCTATCTTCGGAGAAGCAGTTGCCACACATTACTGTGCTGCATCGCGTGATAGGATGCCTTCTGTGGTGCATCTATAAAAATTGGTAAAAGCCCTTGTAAACATGTTGAATTTCCTTAGCCTCCTGAGGAAGTAGAGAGATTATTGTGTTTTCTTGGCTGTCGTGTCAACATGGGTGGACCAGGACAGATTGTTGGTAATCATCACTCCCAGGAACTTGACACACTTGACTCCACCTGAGCACCATTGATGCAGAGACAGACATGACCTCTACTGCACTTCCTGAAGACAATGGCCAGCTCCTTCACTTTGCTGACATTGATGGAGAGAATTTTGTCTTCATACCATGTATGTAAGCATTCAATCTCTTTCCTGTGTTCTGTCTCATCGTTGTTTGAGATCTGACCTACAACGACAGCGTTGTCAACAAACGTGTAAATGGCGTTAGGGTGGAATTTGGCCACACAGTCATGAGTGTATAAACGGTATCGTAGGGGCCTAAGTACACAACCTTGCAGGGCACCAGTGCTGAGGATTATGGTGAAGGAGGTGTTGTTGCCTGTCCTTAGCGATTGTGGTCTGTGGGTGAGGAATTTGAGGATCCTGTTACAAAGGGGAAATCAAGACCTAGGACTCAAAGTCCAGATTGTTTGGAACTATGGTCAGAGCCTGATGTAGATATCCTTGTATTACAGATGTTTCATGGATGATTATAAGGCTAGGGAGATGGAATCTGCTGTGGACCTGTTGGTAGGTGAATTGTGAAGGATCAAGGTAATTTAGAATCATAGAATCCCTTACAGTGTGTTAACAGGCCATTCAGCACAACAAATTCATACCATCCCTCTGAAGAGCATCCCACCCAGACCCATCCCCCTACCCTTTACCTGTGACCCTGCATTTCCCATGGCTAATCCACCTAACTTACACATCCCTGGATACTATGCGCAATTTAGCAAGGCCAATCCACCTAACCTGCATATCCTTGGACTGAGGGAGGAAACCAGAGCACCCAGAGGAAACCCATTCAGACACAGGGAGAATGTGCAAACTCCACACAGACAGTCACCTGAGGGTGGAATCAAACCCAGGTCCCTGGTGCTGTGAGTCTACAGTGCTAACCGCCGAGCAAATGTGTTGCCCACCTCTTGAAGCAATTCATAATTATGGTATCAGAGCCGCCGGGCATGCTGCATGATTTTTCCTTGGCACTGTGATGATGGTGGTCTTCTTGAAGCAGGTGGAGACTTCAGTAAGGAAAGGTTAAAGATGTAAATTAATACTCCCACCAGCTGGTCCACAGGATCTGAGTGCATGGACTCCATCCGTACCAATCGCTTTCAGTTGGTTTGCTCTCAAGAAGGCTGATCTCATGCCTGTGGCAGTGACCATGGGTACAGGCGGATCTGAGGCAATTGTTTCACTGCCCTTCTGTTCAAAGCAAGAGTAGAATGCATTGAATTCATCTGGTACTGTTGCCCAAGATTCTGTTCAACTTCACATTGTAGCCTGTTGTGAATGTGTAAGCCTTGCCAATAAACAACAGATGTCTGTGTGGTTCGTCTGGGCCTCAACCTAAGTTTGGTATTGTCTTGTACCTTCAAAGCTGTCCAGTACTGCATCTTGCATTTGAGGAGCTGATTGGGCAGTGGTGATGTCACTGGACTAATTAACTAGAGGTTTTGGGTGAAGTTAATCTGCTGCCTTTACCCGGTCTGACCTACATGTGACTCCAGACTTGCAGCAGTCTGGTTGACCATATCGAGCAATATGTAGCTCAGACCAAGTAAGGACAACAAAATTTCTTTCATGAAGGACATTACTGAACTGGATGAGTTTTTACACCAATCAATGATAGTTTCATGGTCACTATTATAGAGACTACCTTTCAATTCCAGATTTCACCAATCAAATATAGATTCCACGAGCTGCTGTGGTAGGACTTGAATCCATGTCCCTACAGCCTCCATTTCTGGATTACTAGTTCTGTTATGTACTCACTATACCTCCACCTGCTGGGTGGAAATGCCAATACACAGAAGGGCTATTGGTGATGACGTGGTAGTTTGCAGGGATTTAGGACTTTTGTACCAAGCAGCAGGGTGAGAATTGAAGTAAATGAAACAGGAATTGAGGAGAGGGAACTGTTTACTATATCCCCGATATTGTGAGGGATGAAGGGAAGTTGGTTGGCTATTGGTAATCTGAGGATGGAATTCAGAGAGGAGGATATAGGGCTTGTAGATAAGTTAACTTGAACCTGTGGTACCGTGTGCAGTACTGATCACCTCACATAAGGAAGCTTGGAAATATGTTGCGAGCAGTTCAGAGAAAATGATCTCGACTGATAACCGGAAAGAGTGGGTTGTTTTATGAGGAAAGGTTGGACAGACTGGGCATATATTCACTGGACTTGCAAAGAGTAAGAGGGGACTTGACTGAGACATATAAGCTCCTGAAAGGTATTCGCAGGGCAGATGGGAACGGAATGTTTCCTCATGTGTTCATATCTAGAAGTAAGGATCACTTTATAAAAATAAAGCATTACCTTTTCGAGATCGAGATAGGCAGAAATTATTTCTCACAAAGGATCGTGAGCCTTTGGAACGCAAAGTTGATTGGATGGAATCTTTGATATTTTTAAGGCAAAGCTTGATAGATTCTTGAAAAGGAATGGCGTGAAACATTACGCAGGAATTTGGAGTAATCAGATCCTCTTTGATCTTACTGAATGTGAGCTCAGGCTTGAGGGGCCATGTGACCTATCTGCCCCTAATGTGTATGTTTGTGTGTATGCATGCACTACATGAGAAAGTCAAGAGGATGTGGGATCAACCATAGAGTAGGGGGAGTAAGGACAAAATACCACATATGCTGAAAATCTGAAACATGCCACAATAGCTAAGCATTTAGTGTTGCTGTCTCACAGCGCCAAGGACCTGGGTTCGATTCCATCCTTGGGTGACCGCGTGGAGTTTGCACATTCTCCCTGTGCTCATGTGGGTTTCCTTCGGGTGCTCTGGTTTCCTCCTACAGTCCAAAATGTGCAGGTTGGGGTGGATTGGCTGTAGTGTTCAGGGATGAGCATACTATGTGGATTAGTCATGGGAAAGGCAGGGTTACAGGTATGGGGGTTGGGGGGATGAGTGCATGAGTGTGGGCAGGTAGCTCTTCAGAGGGTCGGTGCGGACACGATAGGCCAAATGGCCTGCTTCCACACCATAGGTTGTATGATTCTAGAAACATAGAGAATGCTGGAGAAACTCAGCAGATTTGGCAGCATCTGTGGAGAGAGAAACAGAGTTAACATTTCAAATCTGGGATAACTCTTCATCAGACTTTGGGGGAATTTTTGTGCAGTGGGTACGGGGGCAAGCAGTGAAAACAGATGGTTGCAATCTCAGTGGCAAAGAAGACCAGAAACTTTTCATACTTGTTCAGTTAAGAGAGAGTGAGAAGGCAAGGGAGAGGATTTTATGGAGGTACTTTGTGGTGAGGAAGCTAAACCAGCAGTTGTATTATTTTATGCAATGAACTGGGAGTTATCAATTGAATATTGTGTAAAACATAAGGGGAAATAATTTCCTTAAGATTACGATAAAGTTCCTTTGTGTGACAGACTTAAAACAAATTAACTGAATCAAAAGTACATTTTTGTTTGGAGGTGGAAATAAAGCCAGGCTAATAGTGAGGACAGAGATAAAACCATTAGCACATAATTACTGTGTTGGAGGGATGTGGCTCAGCCATGTCTGCAGTTCATCCCAGGACACTAATGTAATGCTGTCTTTAAACAGTTATCATACAGGACATTCCGGAACCAGGACTCGCTGTCTGTTTTAAAAGCCAAGAGAACTGTGGATGTAGTAAATCAGAAACAAAAATAGAAGTTGCTGGAAAAGGTCAGCAGGCCTAGCAGCATCTGTGGAGAGAAATCAGAGTTAATGCTTTGGGGCGAATGACTTTTCTCAGAGTTTTCTGTCTGATTTGGTTGCTTAGACGATATGATGGTGCTTTAAGGCTCACAGTTAAAGGCAGTGATTCCCACAGAAACAGAGTCATGTTGGTTTTTAACCTAGCCACTCCCCCATCTGAATAAAACCTCACTTATTGCTGCTGATGTCTGAATTTCCTCTGGAAGTGCCTGGCAGAGAACTCTGAGTGTTTGGCTACAATTCTTGTGATGGTGAACTCGCAGAAGGAATTCTCTGTGAAATTATCCTCATCGATGTCCTTTATTGCTTGCTGTAACTGAGAACCTCGACAGAGCCAAAGGAGTGGGATAGGATTTAGTCATGGCAAAGTTGTAATATTAAATAAAAATGATCGCGCTGCCACAGTTCAGCATTTGACAAAATGCACCTCTTAAAGATATTTCAGTGAAAATGTAGTAAGTTGGAATCAGGTGATAAACTCTCAGCTGATTGAAGTTACACCCAGCACATAGGAAGACGGTTGTGGTTGTTGGAGGTTAGTCACCTCAGCTTCAGCACATGCCTGTAGGAGTTCCTGGGGTCAGTGTTCTCGATCCAACCATCTTCAGCTGTTTTATCAATGACCTTCCGTCCAACGTTAGGTTAGAAGTGTGGCTGCTCACTGATGATAGCACAATGTTCAGCACCATTCATGACTAATAATGGACAGCAAGCCAAATATCTAGATTACATTTGGAACATACAAACAATTTGTTTCAGAAGCTTATAATGTTATAAGAATTTCTGGACCGAAAGTATCTTTTATAAAACAAATTACTGTCACTTAATCTCTAAATTATATCAGAATTTTACAAGCTCACGCTGACAGAGAACAAGAGCAGCCACATGTCTAAAATTAATGGTGACAAACAAATCATTTGAAAAACTCACAGCTAGGACAGAAAAATTGAAAAAAATAGAAACTAAATGATAGTCTTGCTAATCACAATGTACATCTGCAGTTCACCTTCAAGATGCTTCAATAAAATAATTATTCCTGGAGAGATTGAGAGAGAGAGAGAGAGAGAGAGATGATTGAGTGAATGAGTGAGTAAGAGTGAGAGAGAGGCTCATCACCAAGCCATGGGAGAGGGGACAGGCTGAGAATGAATGCCTTTCATGATAACCTCAACCAGTGTGGGAAATGAACCCACTCTCTTGGCATTACTCTGCGCTGCAAATCAGCAGTCTAGCCAACTGACCCCTCATAATGACAAAGAAAATTATGTTTAAGATTCAGAACCTATTGTCTAATTATTCAATTATATTTTCAAAAAACATTTCACCCTTTAAGAGTATGCAAGTTCTTTGAGAGCTTGCAATTAGTGTCACACATCTTCTCTTTCCTCATAACCCAGGCATCTATACTTCTACTCTATATATTCAATGTCTCGGAAAGGCAACGTCAGCCTTCCTGCTCCTCTGATGCTGCTTGGCCTGCTGTGCTCATCCAGCTCTACACCTTGTTATCAAAGACACCATCCACCCCAGTTATCCTCTCTTCCAACCTCTTCAATTGGGCTGAGGATGCAAAAGCTTAAACACATGTACCAACAGACTCAAGAACAGCTTCTTCCCCGCTGCTATTAGACTTCTGAATGGACCTCTCAGATTTTAAATTTAAATGTTGATCTCACCCTTTGTGCACCTTCTCTGCAGCTGTAATCCTTGCTTTCTGTTCTACTACCTTAGTGCATTTTGTATGGTTTGAACAAAATCTGCCTGCACTAAACACAAAATGCAAAACAAATCCTTTCACTGTACTTAGGTACTTGCCACAATAATAAATCAAATCTCCAGCCATGTTTTCTTCGTGACAGCAGTAAGCTTTATCGGTTCATTGGTGGGAGAATTTATGCGCTGCCTTCTCCTGACTTCCCCTATCCACAACTCTAATGAAGCCATTTTAAACACTTGTACTGCCTTGATTCATCTTAAAGTCTTCCAACTTCCAATTTGTGAATCATCTTTTTAAATGTAGTTGAAATCAATCATCCACCACCTTAAGCATTCATTCCCTTCACAACACAGAGCAGCAAAGTGTTCCATTTACAAGATGCACTGCTGCAACTCACCAAGGCTCCCCTGAAGCAGGGTAATACCCAAAACATTGACTGCTCCTTTCCTCCAGATGCTGCCTGGCTTGCTGTGTTCTTCCAGCCTCCTGTCTGACTCCCTGGACAGCACCTTCCAAACCTGTGATCACTACCAAGAGCAGCAGATAGATGGGAACACCAGCACTTGCAAGTTCTCCTTCAAGCTGCTCGCCATTCTGACTTGGAAATAAATCAATGTCTTTCCTTCAGTGTCACTAGGTCAAGATCCTGGGATTCCCTCATAATAGCACTGCACATGTCCACCACCACATGGACCACAGTAGTTCCAGAAGGTGGCTCACTACCAATGTCTCCAGGCCAACTGGGGATGGGAAATCAGTACTAACTGTGCCATTAGCACCATCATTATGTGCGTGGCCATAAAAATTTGGAAAAGCCCTCTTTGCTGTTTGAAAACACTGAACTCAGTAATCAAAATTAATTTGGCTAAATGAGTTGAGATTGCGGGTCTCAATCAGTTCAATTGATTCCTGGATTAGATACTTTCCAATTGGTTTTGTGATCATCCTCTCTTCTGAGGCATTTCTTTTGGGTTGAGGTTGACTTGCTTCCACCCTGTCTATAAATTTTGCAATGGCTGGTCTGTTCAAAGTGTGATCAGCTGACTCTGCCAAGTGTGAAGTCAATGATGCTTGAAGGGTCGAGTAGTTAGGTTGTTTGGGATTTACATTCTTTCTCCAATGCCTCAACCTGACCTCTGCACATTCTCGATAAAGACTCCCACAGGTGTTTGGTGCCTTTTCCAATGAGCTTTCTCCATTCTTGTCAGTCACAAGCTAAGGGTTGGCAAGGATGATTAATCTCTTCATGGATGCTTCAAAAACATCACCTACATTTAGTTACAATAAACAAACATAGACATACCGAGATACAAAGATAGCGTCACAGAGTTGTACAGCATGGAAACAGACCCTTCGGTTAAACTCGTCCATGCTGACCAGATATCCTAAATTAATCTAGTCCCATTTTCCAGCATTTGGCCCATATCCCTCCAAAGCCTTCATAAAAATGCACCCATCAAGATGCCTTTTAAATGTTGTTATTGTACCAGTGTCCACCACTTCCTCTGGGAACTCTTTCCATACACGCACCGTCCTCTGCGTGAAAATGTTGCCTCTCAGGTTCCTTTTAAATCTTGACCCTCTTGCCTCAAACCTATGCCATCTAGTTTTGGACTCCCCAACCCTGGGGAGATGTGTACACAGAACAAGGCCATAAAATGTAGGAGAAGAAGTAGGCCGTTCAGTCAATCAAGTCTGCTACCCCATTCAGTGAGATCAGAGCTGATCTGATAATCCTTAGCTCTACTTTCCTGCCTTTTCCCAATAGCCATCAATTCCCTTCCTGATTAAAAATCTATCCAGCTCAGCCTTCAATGTAATTAACAAAACAGCATCAACAGCTCTCTGTGGTAATGAACTCCACCAATTCAGTACCCCTGGGTGAAGAAATTCCTCTTTGTCTCTATCTTATATGATTCTCACACAAACATAGCCACAGACACACTCCATGAGCCTAAAAGAGAGAACTGATTGTTTATATTTGTTGCTGACATTTTTGCTTTTAGACTAAAGTCCAGTGAACAAAAGGACAAGTTTAGAACAAGTGCTCACTGCTGACATGCTCTGAGCAAAGTCATTGATGTCTGGCTATGGACTGATAGAAAAGCAAAAAGGCTAGAATAGTAGTTTTCCTGGCCGACTCATTTCCCACCTTGTCTTGTAAGGAATGCTTGTAAGTTGAATTAATGATGACTTACGATGCAGACAGCAGGTCAGAGTAAAGGTGATTTAGTACTTGAAATTGTTACTTTCACAAGAAAAACACTTTTAGAAACACTTTCGTAAATGGCATTTAGCTGGTTTGGCCGGTTCTGTTCATTTAGGAGGGAGTGGCACTTAGGAACTTGGAGTTCTTCCAGCATTTAGCACTGCAACACAACAAGATGCTGTCGTCCAACTTTTTAAGTAGTAAAACTGACCTGAAAAGAAATGCACTAAAGCTTGGGGCAGCTGCCACCCAGACAACATGAGGAAAGACCACCCTCTAGTTTTCCTACCAAAATATAACAAGTCTCTGAGATAACAAGGTGTGGAGCTGGATGAATACAGCAGGCCAAGCAGCATCTTGGGAACAGGAAAGCTGATGTTTTGGTCCTAGACCCTCTCGGATTCTCCAGCATCTGCAATTCCTATTATCTCTGTATAACAAGGCTCTGCTCTGTAATCAGGCCCTCTCGATGCCTCAGTGTATGTAATCAGAAGTCACACAACACCAGGTTATAGTCCAACAGGTTTATTTGAAATCACAAGCTTTCAAAGCACTACTTTTTCATCAGGCAATCAAGTAGTAGCGCTCCAAAAGCTTGTGATTTCAAATAAATCTGTTGGGCTATAACCTGGTGCTATGTGACTTCTGACCTTGTCCACCCCTGTTCAACACCAGCACCTTCACATCAGTGTATGTTAGATAATATCCCGCATGAGTAAAAAATGTCTTTGGCTATCCCAACTGCAGGGAAATTCCAATCTTTAATCTCCTTGATATGCAAAGACTATACAGAACTGCTTTAGTACCTGTGAATGTTGATAAAGATTTTTTTATGAGTAAGGTATATTTTTGCAGATAAAAATCTGACCCTAACAGTCATGTGAACTACCTGAGAAAACCATTTCTCTTACTTTACTTGACAGGATGGAGGCATCACTGGCAACACAGCATTAGTTGCCTATCCCTGATGGGCCTTGAGAAGGTGGTGGTAAGCTCTACCCTTGAACTGCTGAGTAGGGGCACCCACAGAGCTGCCAAAGAGGGAGTTCCAGGAATTTGACCCAGTGTCATTGCAGGAATGCCCGTATTGATCCCAGTCAGAATAATGACTTGGAGCAAACTCTCGGGTGATGGTGTCACATGTTTTTCTAAGTGGCAGAGGTTTCATTTTTGCAAAATACTGCTGATGCAGGGCTGTTGCAGTGCATTGTGTAGGGAGTACACACTGCGGCCATGGTGAGATATTCCCTGTTTCTCTCTCAATGATGTTGCTTGAGGGCTAACCCATGATAAATCTGGCTAAGAAATCCCACTGCCATGATTAACCCATGCATCTATTTCATTTGTCATCCACAAGAGAAACAGTTCTAATCCCTGAACCCCTCCTCTGCATAAACCAGATAGATTGAGGGCTGTTGTCAGAAATTGAATACCTCAGGAAAGTTTTCGATATTTTGAATCTCCCTGTGCAGGCACACTTCTGGAACAGGTGGACCTTGAACCTGGATCCCCTGGCCCAGAGGTAGGGACACTATCACTGCACCATAAGTGAAGTTTTTAACTGAGCAAAGCAAAAGGTATTCCAATGAAGGCTCAAAATGTCTGCTTTGTTTTCCTCTCCACAGACACAGCCAGACAGATCTGCTGTGATTTTACTGTACTTCTGTTTTATTATTAAAGTAATAAAGATCTTGACCATAATGGCACTTCAGGATGCCCCAATGTGTCTTTCAAGTACTTCTGAAGTGTCGCCAATTTTTAAAATCTTACATGGGATGTGTGTATCACTATTGCCTATTTTTAGAAGGTAGTGGTCAGTCAATCAGCTTCCTGAACATCTGCAGTTAATGTGTACATCTACAGTGTAGATAGCTGAGTGTTCTGAGGTCTTGACTAAGTGTCATTACGATGTATGATCCAAGTTTCCACAAACAATGAAACAAGATAATCTGTGTTTCCTGATGATACTGTATAAATATCGACACTGGGTATCAAAAGAACTACTCTGCTCTTCGTCAAAATCATGCTGTGGTTCAATGTTGGGGGGGGGGGGGGGGTGCGGACAGTCCTCTGTTTGATGCAGCGCTCCCCAAACCTTTTCCATCTGTGACCCCATTTCAAGGCTGTTGAATTGTGACCCCTCAGTGAGAACTTTGAGAGTGGGGACTCTAGGGAGTTCTGAGAGTGGGGCCCTGTTACAGCAGGCAATTAACTGTTATGACTCAAAATTCCACAGCAGCTATGGAGTTTGGAGCTCCAAAATTTCAGCTCGTGACCCCACTTGGGAAGACCTGGTTTAATATCTTCTCCAAAAAGCAATTTGTCTTTGCCAGCGCAGAACTGCATCAGTACTACATTGAGAGTGCCTGACGAGATTGTGTGAACAGGTCCTCCTGCAGTATTCCAACTGAGAGACAAGAGTGTTAGCCACTGAACTTAGCACAAAATTCAGCAAGATGGAACTATTATATTGAGCTTTTTTTTCAAGCTATCTTGGAGGACGAAGAGCTTGCTCTAATTGTAGATTAGATCAACCCAAGTTATTGACTTCATGGTATTACAGTCCCAGACAAGGTAATTACATTTATGTGATAGGGACCAGTAATATATTTTGCTTATGGTGGACAAAGATTGAAAGCCCAGTGCATACCAAAAGAATAATGCCACAATATTCCACAGTTTTGAACTAAAGTAAAAACAAAGTTTATTACAACAAATTAGAAAAGTAAATCAATCAACTGTATCTGTGTACTTTAATATCCAGAATTAACGTTAGGTAAATGTGGGAGCGGAGGCACACTGTAGTTAGGTGTGGTCAAGAGAGTCACAGATTTCTCAGAAACCCACCACATATTAAGTGACTGTGAATCACCAAGTCATTATTAAAGCTTGGTCTTCCTTACAAAGAATTTTAACTGTTCACTTTCACAGATCTTGCCCTGGGATTCACTCAACAACAACTCGAATCTGTTCTGAGGGAGGGCCATTGGACCCGAAAAGTTAACTCTGATTTTCTCTTCACAGGAGCTGCCAGACCTGCTGAGCTTTTCCAGCAATTCCAGCTCCTGACTCCAATCAGCAACCTTGCTTCTTATTTGTCTTGCATGTGCGTGTCTTGTTTTGCAGGCCTCAAGCCTGGAATACCGGGGAGACTGCTCACCACCCAGCTGTTCAGCCTGTCCTCCGACGACCCTGCACCTCTGTTTTGTTCAGGCTAAGCTCCAACATTCAAACATAGGCCTGGTGCCAGGTCCCCAGCCATACTGCAGACAACCACTGCTCATATCCCAGCTACTCAAGGAGAACCAGAAATTGCTGTAAAAGTTCAGCAGGTCTGGCACCATCTGTAGACAGAAAGCAGACTTCAGGTCCCATGACTCTTCTTCGGAACAATGACACAATCTTTTCTCCAGAGACTGCGTCACAGGACTGCAATATGCTTGCACTATGCACTTGCTGGTTTCACCCTATCACTAAGGCCCCAGTTCTTCAGAGCCGACAACACGTCAGCTGTGTGGAGCCAACAAACTGCAGCAGTTTTACTGCCTGAACCTCTTCATCCAGTCTCGAGAACCTGACCGATGTGCAGACCGAAGGTAAAGCCTTCTGACCAACTGACAGGGCCCCATGGTCTTCTTTTCATGCCAATCTCCAAAAAGCAGGCACACCACGTTAGAATGACCAAGCCTTGCCCAATGCCTGCAGTGACAATGAGAAAAATCTTGGAGGGACCACGCTGCTGGTACACACATCCCAGGACATGCTGGAAATTGGACATCTCAGCCACCAATGGAACTCAATGCAGACATTTACCAGCGAAAAGTAAATTAGCATTCTTGCAGAGAGCAGCTCAGTTGTTGCAAAGGACTTCTTAAACTGGTGTGCATAGCAAACATTGCCACCTACCCATTGACAATGGTACTGCAGATTCATTTGCCCTCAAAGATTTCAATCCAATTTCTCGGAACCAAACTTATCTCCACTTATCTCGACTCCATTTTCTCCCCCTTGGTCCAGGAACTCCCTACCTACATCTGTGGCACCACCCACGCCCTCCACCTCCTCCACAACTTCCTATTCCGTGGTCCCCAACACCTCATTTTCACCATGGACGACCAGTCCCTGAACACGTGCATTCCCCATGCAGCTGGCCTCAAGCCCCTCCGCTTCTTCCTGTCCAGCAGGCCCGACCAGTCCCCCTCCACTGACACGCTTATCCGCTTAGCTGAACTCGTCCTCACCCTGAACAAATTCTCCTTCAGGATGTGAGTTTGCTCGCTGAGCTGGAAAGCTTGTTTTCAGACGTTTCGTCACCATTCTAGTTAACATCATCAACTTCAATTCAAACCAGCGTCTACAGGAAAACAACACATACGGACCAAATACTGAACTACAGGAGCAACCATCCCAACACCCACAAATGAAGCTGCATTAGAATATTATTCCAATGAGCCACCACACATTGCAGCACAGAAGAACTACAGAAGAGAAGAAAATCCCCTATACAGCGTATTCAAAAAGAATGGGTACCCTATGAACACAGTCTGCTGATTTCTCAGCAACAAGCCCAAACAAACAGACAAAATGGGCCCAGAAACCATAACCACTCTCCCCTACAACAAAGACATTTCCGAAATGACTGCCAGACTACTCGGACCTCTTGGCATCAGGGTAGTCCACAAACCCACCAACACACTAAAACAGCAGCTAATGAACTTAAAAGACCCTATACAGACAACAAATAAAACGAACGTCATCTACAAAATACCTTGCAAGAACTGTGACAAACACTACATTGGACAAACAGGCAGAAAGCTAGTTACCAGGATACATGAACATCAACTAGCCACAAAACGACATGACCCACTATCACTAGTATCCTTACATACAGATGAGGAAGGACACCACTTTGATTGGGACAACACATCCATCCCAGGACAAGCCAAACAGAGACACGCACGAGAATTCCTAGAAGCATGACATTCCAACCGGAACTCCATCAACAAACACATTGATTTGGAGCCAATCTACTATCCTCTGAGAAAAAGAACAGGAAATGACATCACCAACACAGGAAATGACATCACCAACCCAAGGAAACCTAAACAGATAAATAGAAAGCGGGACATAACGCCAGCGCTTCGTTGGAGGCTCACTGATGATGTTACCTAGAATGGTGACGAAACGTCTGAAAACTAACCTTCCAGCCCAGCGAGGAAACTCACATCCAGAACCTCAACCTGAGCTACAAATCTTCTCAAAATTCGCCAAATTCTCCTTCAATTCCTCCCACTTCCTACAGGCAAAGGGGGTAGCCATGGGTACCCACATGGGCCCAATTTATGCCTGCCTCTTTGTAGGTTATGTGGAACAATCCCTCTTCCAAAGCTACACTGGCCCTAAACCCCACCTCTTCCTCTGTTATATCCATGACTGTATCAGTGCCACCTCGTTCTCCCACAAGGAACTCGAACAGTTCATCCACTTCAATAACAACTTCCACCCCAACCTTAAGTTCACCTGGACCATCTCTGATACCTCTCTCTACTTCCTGATCCTCTCTGTTTCCATCTCTGGAAACTAGTAAAGGGGCAGTACAATGAGATCTAGGTGTTCTTGTACATCAGTCAATGAAAGCAAGCATGCAGGTACAGCAGGCAGTGAAGAAAGCTAATGGCATGCTGGCCTTCATAACAGGAGGAATTGAGTATAGGAGCAAAGAGGTCCTTCTGCAGCTGTACAGGGCCCTGGTGAGACCACACCTGGAGTATTGTGTGCAGTTTTGGTCTCCAAATTTGAGGAAGGACATTCTTGCTGTTGAGGGAGTGCAGCGTAGGTTTACGAGGCCAATCCCTGGAATGGCGGGACTATCATATGTTGAAAGATTGGAGCGACTGGGCTTGTATATGCTTGAGTTTAGAAGGATGAGAGGGGATCTGATTGAGATGTATAAGATTATAAAGGGATTGGACTCTCTGGAGGCAGGAAGCATGTTTCCGCTCATGGGTGAGTCCAGAACCAGAGGACACAGTTTAAAAATAAGGGGTAGGCCATTTAGAACAGAGTTGAGGAAAAACTTCTTCACCCAGAGAGTGGTGGATATATGGAATGCTCTGCCCCAGAAGGCAGTGGAGGCCAGGTCTCTGGATACTTTCAAGAAAGAGATGGATAAAGCTCTTAAAGATAGTGGAATCAAGGGTTATGGGGATAAGGCAGGAACAGGATACTGATTGTGGATGATCAGCCATGATCATAATGAATGGTGGTGCTGGCTTGAAGGGCCGAATGGCCTTCTTTAGCACCTATTGTCTAATGTCTATTGTCTATTGTCACCTGGAAACTGATATTCATTTTAAGCCCACCGACTCCCACAGCTACCTAGAATACACCTCCTCCCACCCATTTTCCTGCAAAAATGCCATCCCCTATTCCCAATTCCTTCGCCTCCACCGCAGCTGCTCCCAGGATGAGGCATTCCACTCCCAGACATCCCAGATGTCCTCGCTTTTTAAGGACCACAACTTCTCCTCCCCAGTGGTCGAAAACGCCCTTGACCATGTCTCTCGCATTTCCCGCAACTCATCCCTCGCACCCCGTCCCCACAATAACAACCAAAAGAGAATCCCCCTCGTCCTCACGTACCACCCCACCAACCTCCGGATCTAACACATCATCCTCCGACACTTCCGCCATCTACAATCCAACCCCACCACCAAAGACATTTTTCCATCCCCACCCTTGTCTGCCTTCCAGAGGGACCACTCCCTCTGTGACTCACTGGTCCGCTCCACACTCCCCTCCAACCCCACCACACCCGGCACCTTCCCCTGCAGCCGCAGGAAGTGCTACACCTGCCCTCACACTTCCTCCCTCACCCCCAACACAGGCCCCAAGAAGAACTTCCAAATCAAGCACATGTTCACCTGCACATCTGCCAATGTGGTATACTGCATCCGCTGTTCCCAGTGTGGCCTCCTCTACGTTGGGGAAACCAAGCGGAGGCTTGGGGACCGCTTTGTGGAACACCCACGTTTGGTTCGCGACAAACGACTGCACCTCCTAGTCGCGAACCATTTCAACTCCCCCTCCCATTCCTCAGACGACATGTCCATCCTGGGCCTCCTGCAGTGCCACAATGATACCACCCGAAGGTTGCAGGAACAGCAGCTCATATTCTGCTTGGGAACCCTGCAGCCCAATGGTATCAAGGTGGATTTCACCAGCTTCAAAATCTCCCCTTCCCCCACCGCATCCCAAAACCAGCCCAGCTCAGCTCTCCTCCCTAACCTGTCCATCCTTCCTCCCACCTATCCCCTCCTCCAACCTCAAGCCCCACCCCCATGTCTAACCTACGAGCCTCATCTTGCCTCCTAGAACTGTTCGTCCTCCCTGAACTGACCTATCCCCTCCCTAACTCACCACCTACACTCATCTTTACTGGCTCCATCCCCACACCGTTAACTGTCTGTCTCCTCTCCACCTACCTGCTCCTTTAACCATCTTCCATCCCCCTCCTCCTCTCTCTGTATTTCTTTCAGAATCCCCTTCCCCTCCCCAACTTCTGAAGCAGGGTCCAGACCCAAAATGTCAGCTTTCCTGCTCCTCTGAGGCTGCTTGGCCTGCTGTGTTCATCCAGCTCTACACCTTGTTATCTTTTATCATTCTGTCATTGCTGTTGAGGGAAACAAATTAAGCTTCCTCCAAAAAGGCACTGTGAGCATATCTACACCTCGTAAACTGCGTCAGGCAGCTCATCTCCATTATTTTCAGGGCCATAAATGATGAGCAATAAATGCTCGCCTAGCCAGTGATGTACATACACTGTGAACTGATACAGAAAGGCTGGGAATGCAACTGAACTCTAGTGACTGGACCCGGAATGTTGACCCTACTTTCTGCCTACCGATATTGCCAGACTTGCTGAGTTTCTCCAGCAATGACCGTTTTTCTTTCATATTTTCATCACCCACAGTTCTTCGTTTTTGTCGAGTTGCTCTTAAACTGATTGGCTTCCTGAATAATTTCAGAGGGCAGTTCAGAGTCAACCACATTGCAGTGGATCTGGAATCACATGTAGGCCAGGCCAGGTAAGGACGGCAGTTTCCTTCCCTAAAGGACATTAGCGAACCAGATGAGTTTTGAATGACAACACTTACATACTAGCTAATCAGCTTGCATTTTCATTCCAGGTTTAACAAATTCTTCCTTCCACCATGGTGGAATTTGTACCTGTCCCCTCAGAACATTAGACTCTCCCTGTAGATTACCAGATCAGTGAATTACCATTGCACCAGCTCAAGAAAATGAAAAGCAACTGAAGCTAACACAATCAAATAAATCAGGATGTCAATAAATTACCAATCTCTAATTTCCATGAGTTAAAGATCAAAATCCAAGAGTCTGCCATATGCAATTTGAGAAATGCTTCTCTGCTTTCTCTAATTAGCTCTGCTTTTAAGGCTTAATCTGTATTCTGGACTTCTCCAACCAAAGGGATTAATTTCCGCCGATCAACCAGATCTATCATTTGCAACATCTTGATTAGATCACTTGCTAATCTTCTAATGTGTGTAGAATCCAGTCCTTACCATGGCAACAAGAGCTCACACTGTCATCTACTTAAACTCCAAGTCGACATGTTTCTGTTTTACTTCTCTCTGACTCATTCCAGGGATTTTACAGCATGTGCCACTGAAAGACAAACGTCAGGAGACCAGTGGAATCATTAAAAGCCACATGAGTACAGAAGGCCTACTAGTAATGACAGAGAGGTGAGGAATCTGGATCATCCTTCATGTTCCTCCCAACCCTGATCTGTACAGCACAGTACTGGCGCCCTCTATCTCACCCTAAATGATGCAATCCCCTGGTAGTGATAGTAAGTCACATAAATTTGTTAAACTTGGAATGAAAATGCAGGCTAATGTTGTGGTCTGAGGAACATCTGGGAAATTTCACTTTGGCTGCCCACTCCAGATGATTTGAACATATATCAGGAGGTCATTTCATCCTGGCAATCCTTACAATGTTCTTCATTTAATACCTCTCAGGGCTATGCAGAGGTGGCACAGCCATCTACAGAAATATCCTATTATATGTGCAGTGCTTTTAAAAGTTTACTCCAAGCTTTTTTGGTACCCAGTGTCATGGACCAGACAGAACCCCCTCTAAATATAGTACGAAGGTCGCCGAGACCTTAATTTTTTCTGATTTTAAAGCTAAGTGTAGGGCATTGTTTTCTGGATGCAACCGGATTGGACGAACTACCACACACAAAACAAAACACACTTTATTCACGCACTACAATTAAAATAAAGGAAAGGAATTGGCTTTACTGTAACTCTATCAAAATGCTCAACAAAATTGTATATCTATATAAACTGCTACTAATTCACTGTTATCGTAACATCCCATAAACACACCCCTGGCAAAGGCAAATTCAGTAAAATGGATTGACTCACATGCAATTCTAGCAGCAGGAGGAGAACCCCAGCTTTTAGCTGTAACAGAGAGAGGATTAAAAGCTTTCACATCCAGCTTTAGGACTCCAGTTCTGAGGAAGAATCACCGGACCCGAAACGTTAACTTTGTTTTCTCCTTCACAGGTGCTGCCAGACCTGCTGAGCTTTTCCAGCAACTTTGTTTTTGTTCCTGATCTTCAGTATCTACAGTTCTTTTGGTTTTTACTACCATTATTACCTGGTCTGACCACAGAGAGCAATAAATAACAACTAAGAAAGGTTTTTTTTCAGTCAGTCACAGGATGTGCGTGTTGCTGGCTGGGCCAATATTTAATAGCCATTCATAATTATTAAGTGTCAACTACATCGTGATGGGTCTGGAGTTACATATAAGCCAGACCAGGCAATGATGCCAATTTCCTTCCCTAGTAAACTAGTGAACCAAGTGGGAGGGTGAACAGCCAAATGTCATGGTGCATATAGGCACCAATGATATAGGTAAAAAATGGGATAAGGTCCTACCAGCAGAATTTAGGGAGTTAGGAGCCAAGTTAAAAAGTAGGACCTCAGAGGTAGTAATCTCAGGATTGTGACCAGTGTCACGTGCTAGTCAGAGTAGAAATGAAAGAGTGGGCAGGGTAAATGAGTGGCTTGAGCAATGGTGCAGGAGGGAGTGGTTCAGATTTCTTGGACATTGGGACTGGTTCCGGAGGAGGTGGGACAATTATAAATCGGATGGTCTACACCTGGGCAGGACTGGAAGCAATATTCTAGGGGCTGCTTTTGCTAATGCTGTTGGGGAGGGTTCAAACTAACATGGCAGGGGATGAGAACCAAATGAGGTGAATAGTAGACAGTAAGGAGGTAGTAACTAAAGCCTGTTAGGAACTAGATAATGAAGTCAATGTGACTAAGTGGAAGAGTAGGCAGAGAGCAGATGATGAACGCAAAGGGACAAGGGGTCTATGTGCATTTGTTTTAATGCGAGAAGTGTAGTAGGTCAGGCAGATGAACTTAGGGCTTGGATTAGTACCTCGGATTATGATGTTTTTGATATTACCGAGATGGCAACTAAATATCCCATGATATAGACACTTCAGGTGGGATAGAGAGGGAGGTAAAAGGGGTGGAGGAGTTGCATTACTGGTCAGAGAGGATATCGCAGCTGTGTTGAAGGTGGGCACTATGGAAACTTGAGCAGTGAAGCAATACGGGCAGAGCTCAGAAATAGGAAGGGCGCGATAACAATGTTGGGGCTGTACTACAGGCCTCCCAACAGTCAGTGTGAGATAGAGACACAAATATGTAGACAGATTATGGAAAGATGTAGGAGCAACAGGTTGGTGGTAATGGGAGATTTAATTTTCCCAACATTGACTGTGATTCACTTAGTGTCAGGGGTTTAGATGGAGCAGAATTTGTAAGGAGCATCCAGGAGGGTTTTTTAGAGCAGTATGTAATAGTCAAACTCGGGAAGGGGCCACATTGGACCTGGTGTTGGGGAATGAGCCCGGCCATGTGGTTGATGTTTCAGCAGGGGATTACTTTGGGAATAGTGATCACAATTCCATAAGTTTTAGAACACTGACGGACAAAAACAAGAGTGGTCCTAAGGAAGAGTGTTGAAGTGGGGGAAAGCCAACTAAAGCAAAGTTCGACAGGAGCTGGGAAATGTGGATTGGGAGCAGCTGTTTGAGGGTAAATCCATATTTGATATGTAGGACGCTTTTAAAGAGAGATTGATGAGAGTGCAGGACAGATACGTACCTGTGAAAATGAGGGATAGGAAGGGCAAGATTAGGGAACCATAGATGACAGGTGAAATTGTGAGACTAGAAAAGAGGAAAAAGGAAGCATACATAAGGTCTAGGTGACTGAAAACAGATGAAGCTTTGGAAGAATATCGGGAAAGTAGGACCAAGCTGCAATGAGGAATTAAGAGGGCTAAAAGAGGTCAAGAAATATCTTTAGCAAACATGGTTAAGGAAAATCCCAAAGCCTTTTATTCATATATAAGGGGCAAGAGAGTAACTAGAGAATGGGTTGGCTCATTCAAGGACAAAGGAGGGAAGTTATGCGAGGAGTCAGAGAAAATGAGCAAGATTCTTAGTGAGTACTTTGCGTTGGTATTCACCGAGGAGAGGGACATGATGGATGTTGAGGTTAGGGATTGATGTTTGATTACTGTAGGTCAAGTCAGCATGAGGAGGAGGGTAGTCCCTAGGTCCAGATGGGATCTATCCCAGGTTACTGAAGAAAGCAAGAGAGGAAATAGCTGGGGCCTTAACAGATATCTTTGCAGCATCCTTGAGCATGAATGATGTCCTGGCGGAGTGGAGACTTGCTAATGTTGTCCCCTTGTTTAAGAAGGGTATCAGGGATAATCCAAGTAATTATAGACCGGTGAGGCTGACGTCAGTGGTGGGGAAGATGCTGGAGAAGATACTGAGGGAGAAGATCTATTTATGTTTAGAAGAAAATGGGCTTATTAGTGATAGGCAGCATGGTTTTGTGCAGAGAAGGTCATGTCTTACCAACTTGATAGAATTCTTTGAGGAAGTGACAAAGTTGATAGATGAGGGAAGGGCTGTAGTTGTCATATGCATGGACTTTAGTAAGGCATTCATCAGGTTCCCAATGGTAGGCTGATGGAGAAAGTAAAGTCACATGGAGTCCAAGGTGTACTAGCTAGATGGATAGAGAACTGGCTGGGCAACAGGAGACCAAGAGTTATAGCAGAAGGGTTTTTCAAAACAGAGAACTGTGACCAGTGGTGTTCCACAGGGATCCGTGTTGGGACCACCTTTGGTTATGATATACATAAATGATTTGGAGGAAGATATAGATGGTCTGATTAGTAAGTTTGCAGATGACACTAAGATTGGTGGAGTAGCAGATAGTGAAGGGGACTGTCAGAGATTACAGCAGAATATAGATAGATTGGAGAGTTGGGTGGAGAAAAGACAGATGCAGTTCAATCCAGGCAAATTGGGCTGCAGGGTTCCTAAGCGGAATATGAGCTGCTGTTCCTGCAACCTTCGGGTGGCATCATTGTGGCACTGCAGGAGGCCCATGATGGACATGTCATCTGAGGAATGGGAAGGGAGTTGAAATGGTTCGCGACTGGGAGAGTCCCTCAGATTAGTTCTCCACAAGAGAGAGGTGGCATGATTGCTGTCCCACAGCACCAATTCCAACCTTGGGTGACTGCCTGTGTGGGGTTTGTGCATTCTCACTGTGTCTAATCGGGGTTTCCACTGGATGTTCTGGTTTCCTCCCACAGTCCAAAAATATGCAGTTTCGGCTGGATTGGCCATGGGAAATTGCCCATCGTGTTCAGGGATGTGTAGATTAGGTAGGTTATAGGGGGATGATGTACTCAAGGTAGACTCACTAACTGATTAATTACAGTCACATGTTACTAATGCATATTTTAGAATCAGTATAAGGTTTATTATCACGTGTGCTCAAGTTACAAAAGAACAGGAGTACAGTGAAAAGTGCACAATGGCAGGTACAAATCTTAGGTACAGAAAATAGACAAAATAGAAAGTTCTACTACATTACAGATATGCAGTGTATACGTTTGGAAAATAAGAAATAAAATTAAAAAGATAGATATCACTATCTTTCTAAAAGGCCTTCCATGCGGTCTGACTGGTGTTACCTTCGCTCTGGGCTGTTAGTTGCCACCCTCACTTTGCTCCAGGCCGCTGGCCAATCCCACTGTTTTTAAACAGCATGGGATTTATGTTGATATGTTTTTTTCACTTAAATATAAACTTTTTGTAAGAAAAACAAGGTGAAAGTGTGTCACTCCTGCCAGTGGAGAATTTCCTGTGATTCCCATTAAGATCCAGTTTTTCTCTGGCTCCTCAATGTTACGCTCAATAAAATGCAGCCTTGATGCCACAGACAGTCATTGTTAACTCACTTCTGAAATCAAGCTCTTGTGTCCATGTTTGGGCCAAGGCTGTAATGAGGCCATACAATGAGGACAGAACCACTGGACCTTTCCACCTCTCATCCAAATCACCTGCACAGGCATGTTCATCCCCTTAGAGGGCAGCAGTGTTACAGGAATTGGCAGTGATCTGACTTACCAGCTCAAAAGTAAGGTGAAATCTTATCAAATAGATCAGCTTGCTACCTTCACACTTTGGAGCCATGTGATGTATTGGAAATCAAGTGTTAAACTGATCAAAGTGCTTAAAATCTTAAAAGGATTCCATATCTTAGAGACAGAAAAACATTTCCTCCAATGGGGGACCCAGGAGCAAGGAGGCATAACTTTAAAGTTAGAACTAGGTTGTTCAGGAGTGAAATCTGAAAGCATTTATAAATCTTGAATGCTTTCCTTCAAAAGTGAAAAAAAGAAAAGTTTACATGTCCATGTGGAGAGAGTGAGAAAGTGAAACCACCTAAGTTTTTCTTGCAAAGAACTGCCTTGCATATGATGGGCTGAATTTCCTGTTGTAACATTTCCACTTTTCTGGGATTCCAGGAAAAGGCATAGTATTTGAGATAATGGGAACTGCAGATGCTGGAGATTCCAAGATAATAAAATGTGAGGCTGGATGAACACAGCAGGCCAAGCAGCATCTCAGGAGCACAAAAGCTGACGTTTCGGGCCTAGACCCTTCATCAGAGAGGGGGATGGGGGGAGGGAACTGGAATAAATAGGGAGAGAGGGGGAGGCGGACCGAAGATGGAGAGTAAAGAAGATAGATGGAGAAGGTGTGGGTGGGGAGGTAGGGAGGGGATAGGTCAGTCCAGGGAAGACGGACAGGTCAAGGAGGTGGGATGAGGTTAGTAGGTAGCTGGGGGTGCGGCTTGGGGTGGGAGGTTGGGATGGGTGAGAGGAAGAACCGGTTAGGGAGGCAGAGACAGGTTGGACTGGTTTTGGGATGCAGTGGGTGGGGGGGAAGAGCTGGGCTGGTTGTGTGGTGCAGTGGGGGGAGGGGATGAACTGGGCTGGTTTAGGGATGCAGTGGGGGAAGGGGAGATTTTGAAACTGGTGAAGTCCACATTGATACCATATGGCTGCAGGGTTCCCAGGCGGAATATGAGTTGCTGTTCCTGCAACCTTCGGGTGGCATCATTGTGGCAGTGCAGGAGGCCCATGATGGACATGTCATCAAGAGAATGTATTATTGAGGTTCAGTACTAAAATCCATAAATTTTTGTTAGCTAGGGTGGAAGGTTCCATGTTGTGGTGGTTGGTGTCTCTGCTCTCTGGAATAGAGGTTGCAGGTTCAATTCCTATTGTGGAACTTGACAGCCCTAGAAAGGGTGGCCCAACACAGTCAGTGTCAATTTGTAACCCCTTTCAATGCACCTGATGGTAGGTGCTAAGAGCAATAGAGTTTATGGTCAACAGTACTGCAGAAGGCAGTAGCAAAAGGCATCCAGTACTTTGCTAATGAACCAATTACCTCTTAGGATACCTGGAAGGATGCAGAGTAGCTCTGAAAAGAAAGGTGGGTGCTAATTAGTGTGGACCTTTTTACTAGAGTAAGAACTGGCTCAGTCATCCGTTGGCCATTAGCTGGCTGGGAGCTTTCTAATGACAATAATTCTTCCATATATTGCTGGGGTCTAGAAAAGTAAGGTTCATTGTTTGATTGCTTGATTCACTGTGTCTATGTTTCTCTGTGACTTGCACTTGTGTATGTGTATGTGTGGAGTCTGTGTTTTCGTGTATATGTGAATTTGTGACCACCTCTGTGTTTCCATCTATGCTTTTGCACCAATGACTGTATGTTGCTGTTGTGTGCATGTGTGTGTGTCTGTAAATATCTATCTACATTCATGAGTTACAGTGTGCATGTGTATGTGTCTGTGTGTGTCTGTGCGTGTATGTCTGTCTGTGAGTTTGTGCATCTGTTTACCATTTTTTTCCATTTGTGTTTAAGTGCAGTAAGTGTGTGTGCTCATGTATCAGTATGTATGTAGGTATGTGCATCCGTGTATATGTATGTCAGTATGTGTGTCCATCTATGTATGTGTACATACATGTGTACATATATGTGCATCAGTATGTATACATGTGTGTGTGTGTGTGTGTGTGTGTGTGTGTGTGTATCAGAATATTCATTTGTGTGTGAGTGTGTGTGGTCCTTCTTCACAGTCAAAATGATCACCAAGAAGGTTAATTTTCTCACAGCACAAACATAACTTCATTTTATCTGAAATGAATTGATGATTGAGTTTAGGTAGTGGACTGAGGAGAGTGTAAAGCAGTTCACATACCCCTGGAACTAACAAGTGAAAACTATTTGATGAGAAGCATTGGAAGATTGCCAGCATCCATGGAGAAGTGGCGCAGCAGGTAGTTACAGGCCGTAGGAGGAGTTAGGGAACAAACTGACTGAAAAAAATAAGGATATACAACAAACAGCAAACCCATTGGCAACATTGCTTCATTTGCTACTATTTAGCACCTATGCTGGCTGCTCAGTTCCAGTGGGATTTCATGCTGTGTTTGAGCTCCAATACAACACAGCTTCCTTTCCTTTATACTGTATCCCTGCAGGACTTAGTGCACAAAGCAGGGATCAATGCTGATCAGTGCCTGACAATCAAATAAACAGCTTTCTGTCAGTTATAGCGAGCTATGGAAGAGAGATATTTAAATCTGGCCCATCTGCAGGGGAAACAGAGAAGGAACAGGGAAAGGTGCCAGGCTTGACGTTGGAGATGGAGATTTTAACAAAAATCACTCATGCGATGCCAGTATTAATGGTCCAATACAAACTGGATTCGAGAAGATATGGATGAGCAAACCGAGCACCTTGCTAGATGACAATAAGGGTCAGTTGCGTTGTATGGGTTGACCATCACGTGTAGGCCAGGCCGTTTAAGGACAGCAACATTTCTTCCCTAAAGGACATTGGTGATACAGAAATTATGTTGTCATTACGTGGTCACCACTGTTACTGACATTGGTTGTTGTTTGTTAAGTGGATATCAAGTTCTTCAGTTGCTGTAGGGATTTTGAACTCATGTCTCCATATCATGAATCCAGACTTTGGGAATACCAAGCCAGTATAATTGTCCTGTTTTATCTCTCTCTGACAATGCCCTCCCAACCAGAGATTGACAGTGACTGTCTTCCAGTTGTCAGTACCAATGTCAACCATCTTGATATCTCATTTGCAGGCTCAAGGGGCCAAATGGCCTACCCCTGTTCCAATTTTTTATGGTGTCTGTGTAACAGAAAGACCAGGTGATTGTGACCCAGATGTTGAATTAGGCGACAAAAGGGTCACCCCTCAGCCTCCAACAGTCCAAGGAAAATAGCCCCAGCATATTCAGCACCCTTCCGTATTACCTTCTGCTTCCTACCATCAAGCCGATCGCATATTCAGCCGTATTGTGTTTAGTTTTGGTCACCTTGCTATAGGAAGGATGCTATTAAACTGGGAAGAGTGCAGGCAGAAGAAATTTACAAGGATTTCAAAGATTGGTGAAAGTTTTATTGTAAATCTGCAGTGTAGCACAGACACAAGTTTATTTCCCTTCTGGATCCTTTCACTGCGCAGAAACCAAGATCCTGCTGGAGAAGAGATCACGGGCTTTTTTTTAAAAAGCTTTAATAAAGGTCCTGGTGAGTGTTGCTGAGCAAAGAGACCTTGGAGTGCAGCTTCATAGTCCCTTGAAAGAGGAGTCGCAGGTGGTCAGGATAGTGAAGAAAGCATTTGGTATGCTTGCCTTTATTGGTCAATGCATTGTCTCTTGAAATTGATAGCTGAAGTTGTGAATGTGCCAGACAATGGTTCTTGCCTTTTGGAGCATTGTGTACAATTCTGCTCTCCCTACTATTGGAAGGATGTTGTGAAACTTGAAGCTGCTCAAAAAAGATTTACAAGGATTTTTCCAGGGTTGGACAGTTTCAGCTATAGGGAGAGTCATAGAGTACTACAGCAAGGAGACAGGACCTTTAACCCAGATTGGTCTGTGCCAACTAAAATGTCCATTCACGCTGAACTCATTACCCAGCACTTGGCCTATATCCCTCTAAACCTTTCCTATCCATGTATTTGTCCCAATGCCTTTTAAATATTTTTAATGTACCCACCTCAGCCACTCCCTCTGCAACTATTTCTATATGCATACCACCTTTTGCATAAAAAAGTTGCCCCTCAGGCTCCCAGGTCTTCTTTCCCCTCTTACCTTAAACTGATGCCATCTGCCCAGCCATAGGGAAAAGACAGAATGCATTCACCCTATCCATGCCTCTCATGATCTTATAAAATTCTATAAGATACCCCCCTCAGTCTACTGTGCTCTAAAGAAAAAAGTCCTAGCTTGTCCAGCCTCTCCCAATAACTCAGCCCCGCAAGTCCTGGCAATCCTTGTAAATTTCTTCTGCCTGCACTCTTTCCAGTTTAATAGCAACCTTCCTATAGCAAGGTGACCAAAACTGAACACAATACGGCTGAATATGCGATCGGCTTGATGGTAGGAAGCAGAAGGTAATACAGAAGGGTGTTGAATATGCTGGGGCTATTTTCCTTGGACTGTTGGAGGCTGAGGGGTGACCCTATAGAGGTTTTTTAAATTATGAAGGACATGAATAGGGTGAATAGACAAAATCATTTTTCTCGAATGGGGGAATCCAAAACTAGAGGGGCATAGGTTTAAGGTGAGAGGGGCAAGGTTTAACAGACACCTAGGGGGCAACTTTTTCACACAGAGGGTGGTGTGTGTATGGAATGAGCTGCCAGAGGAAGTGGGGGAGGCCGGTACAATTACAACATTTAAAAGGCATCTGGATGGGGACATGAATAGGAAGATTTAGAGAGATATCAGCCAAATGCTGGCAAATCCTGGGGAGGTGATGGCTATACCGGTATTATGGCTGGACTGTTAATCCAGAGACCCTGCAGCTTTCCTGCTCCTCTGATGCTGCTTGGCCTGCTGTGTTCATCCACCTTCACACTGTGTTATCTCTAATGCTTTGGGGACCTGTGTTCGAATTCCACCATGATAGATGGTGGAATTTGAATTCAATAAAAGAAATCTGGAATTAAGAATCTAGTGATGACCATGAATTGATTGTTGATTGTCAGAAAAACCCATCTGGGTCACTAATACCCTTTAGGGAAGGAAACTGCCATCCTGGCCTGGCCTACATGTGACTCCAGACCCACAGCATTGTGGTTGACTCTGAACTGCTGTTTGGGCAGTTAGGGATGTGCAATAAATGCTGCCTGGCCAGTGATGCCCTCATCCTGTTTACAAATAAAACATGGGGCTAGATTTATTCAGGATATCTGGTCAGCATGGACAAGTTGGACTGAATAGTCTGTTTCCATGCTGTACTTCTCTATGACTGTATGACTCTGTAACCTACAACAAAATTAAACTTAACACCCAAGAACCAAATTTCAACACTGTGCACCAGGCTGTTGCCTGGGTTGGAGTATTTTAGCGATGAAGAGAGGCTGGATAAGCTTGGGTTGCTTTCTTTGGATCAGAGTGTTGGGGGGGTGTTGGTGGTGGAGGTTGGGGAGAGGGGAACTTGATAGAGGTGTGCAAGATGATGAGGGGCATGGACAGGGTGAGTAGAAAGCAGCTGTTCCCCTTAGTTGAAGTGTCAAAACAAGGGAGCATCGTTATAAGGTGAAGGGTAGGAGGTTGACAGGAGATTTGAGAAGAAGAAGTTTCACCCAGAATGTGGTGGGGATCTGGAATGCACTGCCTGGTGGTGGGGGGGAGGGGGTGGTATTTGAGACAGGAAAACTCACAACCTTTTGAACAGTAATTAGGTGGCTGTCTGAAATGTTATAACAGTCAAAGCTATAGCTTAAATACTGGAAGTTGGGATTAATACAGATGGGTTGGTGCAGACTTGATGGGCTAAACGGTTTCTTCTGTGCTATATGACTCTACGACTCTATGATATTGGGGGCAGTAAGAACCTAATCTTTTTTAATGAACACACCACTGAGATATCAGATACACCCAATTAATCAAATAACAAGCATTTCGCCAGGAACAGTGCAACAAAAGCAAAGAAAAACAGAAGGGAAAGAAAATAGGGAGCACATTAAATCAAAATAATGGTGGAGGGGAAGATAATACACCCCATTGGTGCCCATTTCTGTTTAAAGACTTTGAGGGCGCCATAGGACTCCATGTGGTCCCTTTCCAAGGACACCCGGGCACGAATGTAATCACAGGAAAGGGCCTGTCAGAAACAATAGCCCCTTCTGTGGTGAAGGGTATTGCCAGGGCATGTTGATGGCTACCTTAGACAAGCAAGAACCTAGTGACGGCGCAAATGAGGAGATCCAAGAAAACTCTCTGGGCAAGGAAAGGGCCCGAAGATAAAGGAAGCCAACAAATTCTTCACGCCTTCCATCCACTTCTCCCTCAGCAGCAAATGCAGATAAGGCTGTTGTGCCAAAGTCAACGGTCCTGAGCCACACCAGTTTTAATACTGAGTTGACCACGTTAGCACAGAACATCACCTTCTGAGGGAGACTGTTGCCGAAGACATCATCATTGTTTTTTATGTGGGAATTATACTTGGAATGGAGCTGGGATGGGTTGACAATGGGAATGAAATATTCCCCCAATCAAGTCGGTAGCTTGCTGTGTGAAAATTGGTTGGTGGTTACAACAGTGACTTCACCTGGTATTACTGGTCACCCACAGCACGTAGACTGCAGATGTCCAAGAAGATAGTTCACCACCTTCCCAAGGACAACCAGGGAAGGGCAAAAAGTCCTGGGCCAGCCGACACACCCACATCTCATGAACGAATTTTAAGGAAGGACCTCATCAACTCTAATGGTGTGAGTTAGTGCAAGATGTTGTAAAAATGCAAGACATTTTCCTTTTGGAGATTAGATGATTGCCTGTTCATGGCACTGACATCTTTCACTTTGATAAAGATAAATTCACCCTTGGGCACAGTAAATAGATTGTGCTGCAATAGTCACTTGGATCACAGGGCACTCGAAGATTGCTGAAGGGAGACGTGTTGTTGAAGCTTTTTATTTTGCACTCATCCTAGATGCAGGAATGCCAAATTTCAAAGGGGACAACGATTTGGCACTGCATAAGAAAATATGCAAAAATAAACTCTTTCATTGCAAGATGTGAGTAACGTTGCTGGGAAGTGGATTATTCAAGGTGCCCAGCTATGGATGCAATGCTTTTCCTCTTTGTCTGTTCTCCCTCATGTTTAGGGCAAGGATGCAGCTCCTAACTCTGCCCGGTTGGGAATGGGATTGAATCATGTGTTGCTGGCAACAATCTGATCCAGACCAGCTAACCAGGCCAGAGAGTAATTGGCACAGAAACCGACCACTTGGTCCAACTTGTCTGTGCTGACCAGGTTTCCCAAACTAAACCAGCCCCTTTTGTCTGCATTTGGCCCATTTCCGTCTAAACCTTTCCAGCTCATGTACCTGTCCAATGTCTTTTAAATGCTGTAACTATACCTGCTTCTCTTACTTCCTCTGTCAGTTCCCTTCAAGGAGTTACAATTTTAGATGCGTGCTCTCGCCCAGATCTACAATCAATGATGATGGAGAGACTAATCTGTTTACCACCAAATGACTTTCGAGGAACCCTGCTGAATTATACTACTTGCTATTGGTGGAAGGATTGAAACAAATCAATACTTAATTCACTTAAGATAACAAAGTGTGAAGCTGGATGAATACAGCAGGCCAAGCAGCATCTCAGGAGCACAAAAGCTGACGTTTCGGGCCTAGGCCCTTCATCGGAGAGATGGTGAAGGGTCTAGGCCTGAAACCTCAGCTTTTGTGCTCCTGAGATGCTGCTTGGCCTGCTGTGTTCATCCAGCTTCACACTTTGTTATCTTGAATTCTCCAGCATCTGCAGTTCCCATTATCTCTGACTTAATTCACTTACTCGTTTTGCAAAAATATCTTCCTTTAATTAAGTCCAGGACTGGGACTTGAGCCCAGAATTTCTAGCTCTGAAGGCAGGACAATACCTACTGCATCATCAGACTTCCTATTGCATTGCTTCTCTTGCTAATATTTGCAATAGGTTTTGAGAATGGTCTTGCGTGTAAAGCTGTGGAGATCAGATCAATCTTATGGTCACCTGACACCAGCAAAGTCCCGCTATTATTTGCTGATGACGTGTAACCGACATATTATGGACACAAGTGAATCAGGTGTCATTGCCCTGACCTCCAAAGAAGATTAGGATTATGTAGATTATGAATTTTCACCATTGCATGGAGTTGATAAGGAGACAGTGCCACATTCCTCGGCTGAGGGCACAAAAGTTGAGAAGAGTGAGATGTGATCTTGTTGAAACATTAAGATGCTGAGTGGACTGATGGCTGGATGCTGATAGAATGTTTCCCCTGATGGGTGGAGTCCTGAACCACAGGGTTCAGTTTGAAAGTAAGAATGAGATGAGGAGAATGTTTTCCTTTCACAGGGGGATGTTAGTCTGGACATATTCTCTCCTTCAGAGAGCATCAGAGGCCGTAACCATTCAATATTTTCAAAGCTGACTTACGTAGAGTATTGATGGACACGAGTTTCAAATCTATGGGGGACAGTCAGGAAAGTGGAACTGAAACCACAAACCACAAGCTTTTTCCCAAGGTGGGAGAGTCAGTTACTAGGTTTAAGGTGCGAGGGGGCAAGGTTTAAGGTGATGTATGAGGCAGGTTTTTTACACAGAGGGTGCTGGGTGCCTGGAACTCGCTGCTGGGGGAGGTAGTGGAAGCAGATACAATGGTGATTTTTAAAGGGCATCTTGACAAATGCTTGACTAGGACAGGAATAGAGGGATATGGTCCCTGGAAGGGTAAGGGGGCTTTAGTTGTGAAGGGCAGCTTGTCGGTGCAGCTTGAAGGGCCAAAGGGCCTGTTCCCGTGCTGTAGTTTTCTTTGTTCTTTTTGTATGCAGGGAAGGAGCTGGCATATTTGAGGGGCCGAATGGATCATTTTCATTGAACAAAAGATCATTGTGCTGGTAGTTTACAATCACCTCACACATTTTCCAGGAATTGTTTCAACTGGCATGCACTACCCTTTATTGTGCATGCATTTGCAAATTAGCTATTTGGCCGCTGGAGGCTGCACACAGTCATCCACATTTGTTAAGATTGTGTGCTGCCTGCAGTAGCACAGTTGGAAGCACTGTCACTCTGAGTCAGCGGTTTGAAGATTCAGTCCTACAAAACTCTAAAGAGATACTGCGGCCCAATACTGGCAGAGCAACAGGAAAATTAGCATAGCCTTAGCAGACCATAGGGCTTCTCTCTTATTGGAGATAAAGGAGCAGCTGGTGGTGGCTTAACCTGAGGGTCATCCCTCCTCAGGTAAGGGAAAAGGTTGAGAAGGAGAGCCCTGCAAGATGGCCACAGTTTGCGGAGGAGTTGAGCCCACAGTAATGGTGTCACTCTGCATTAGGGATAACTGTCAAGCCAGCTGAGGTAACCCATCCCCTACTGGTTAAGTGTATCTCTCTGGGAGGAGATGTATATCAGATGAGATGTTGAGCCAAGGACCTGACTGCTTTTCGTATTCAGAGGGACATCGTGGAGTGGAGACCTGTAAAAGTTGGAGGATGAGCGAACAATTTTTTCGCTTGCGTATAAAAGATTCCCTGGCTGCTGTTTTGCAAAACAGTAGAATAATCCTACCCAGTGGCCTGGCAAGCGTTTATCGCTGAACCAATATCACAAAAGAAAGATTATCTTTATAATCACATTGCTGTTTGTGGGATCATACCATGTATAAACAGACATTACGACAGGAACTACTCTTTAAAAATACTTTGTTTCCTGTCAGGTACTTTGGAACTAGCTGAGTGGGCACCATGGGCTGAAGGGCCTGTTTCCATGCTGTATGACTCTATGACAGTTGCCTGAGGGTGGAACCAAACCTGGGTCTGGGGCACTGTGAGGCAGCAGTGCTAACCACTGAGCCACCATGCCACCCCAGGGAATCATAGCATCCAGGAAATCTTTTGCACGTACCTATTGCAAGCAACAGGGCTTTCTTGCCGATTGTTCACACATCCCTGAACTTTTGACATCTCTAAGATGTCCCACTGTATACAAAGATCAGACTGAGAGAAAGGATAGAAGTTAAAACCCGTACTAAGTATAATAGGTCATCTCGCACAGCACTTTGTTTTTGGTAAACAAGAGGAAGTGTTAATTCATTAATTGCAAATTAGCTAAACAATGAAAGGGCATTTACAGTGCCTTCCACAGCTTCACTGCTGGTAGATTACATTTGAAGCATGGTCACCTTTTTCCTGTAGAAAATATAGCAGCTAATCTGAGCACAGCAGGATCCAGTAAACAACCAGCTCCCTCATTATTCTTTCTTGGCGTATGTTCGTTGGCGAATAAATTTTGGCAAGGGCACAGGGACCAAGTGCCATGGGATCTTTCACGCTCATCTGAGAGGTTGAGCAGGACCTCAATTTAATCTCTCATCCAAAAGTCTGGACTCCCAACAATGCAGCACTACCTGCAGGAATGCACGAGAGAATTCAGACCAGAAGACCATAAGACACAGGAACAGGAGTTCTCCATTCAGCCCTTCAATCCTACTCTGTCATTCAAAGAGATCATGGCTGGTCTGATAATCGTCAACTCCATTTTCCTGTCTTTTCCCTCTAGCCCTTGATTCACCTACTGATGGAAAAATCTAGCTGTATTTTACTTGCAAGTTTTTGAAGCGGAAATTGGGCACAAATGTTTAGATGCAGATGATTTGATATCAAGTTCATAACGTCCAAGGTGAACCGCTTTCAGAAAATCAGATTTTGGGATATGTTACTTGAGTAACTTAATATGTAATATGTGATATGTGATCGCTGCTTTGGAGGAAGAGGCGATTTTGGATCTCTCATTCCCAAAGCTTTCCAACATTAAGAGGCTTCATTCCCACGTGACTGAGAGCTATGATCAGCCAGTAACTCAATTCTAGGTGTATTATTGACTACTGGATGCTCGAAGTTAAATTCAATCATTTTTGATTCACTTGTGGGGCATAGGGGTTGCTGGATGGGCTAACATTTATTGCTCATCTCTAGCTTCCCCAGAGAAGATGATGGTGAGCTGCCTTCTTGAAATGGTGCAGTCCATGGTCTGTAGACAGAGCCACAATGCCGTTTGGGAAGGAGTTCCATTGTTTTTGTCCCAGAGACACCGAAGGAACGATAATATATTTCCAAGTAGCATGGTGAATGTCTCGGAGAGGAACTTGCAAGTGGTTCCCATGTTCCCATGCAACTGCTGCCCTTGTCCTTCTAGATGGAGGTGATCATGGAAGGTGCTGGCTAAGGATGTTTGATGAATTTCTGCTGTGCATCTCGTAAATGATAAATAGTTCTGCTACTGAGTGTTGGTGCTGGAGGGAGTGGATGTGATGCCAATCAAGTGGGCTGCTTTTTCCTGGATGGTATCAAGCTGCTTGAGTGTTGTTGAAGCTGCACCCATCCAGGGGAAGTGGAGAGTATTCCGTCACATTGCCTGGCTTATGCCTTGCAGATGATGAAGTCAGGAAGTGAGTTACTCATTGCAGTATTCCTAGCCTTTGACCTGCTCTTATAACCACTGTATTTATATGGCTAATCAGTTCAGTTTCTGGTCAATGGTAACTTGCAGAATAATGATAGTGGGACATTCGGTGAGGCAAATGCCATTGAGTGTCAAGGAGCAGTGAATCGATTGTCTCTTCTTGGAGATGGCCAACGTCTGGCATGAAATTTATTTGCCACTTTTCAGCCAAGGTCTAGATATTGCCCAGGTCTTGCTATACATGGGCATAAAGTGCTTCAGAGGACCTGGGTTAAAAATAGAAAGTGCCGGAGAATCACAGCGGTTCTGGCAGTGCCTGTGGACAGAGGTACAGAGTTAATGTTTCACATCCAGTTCTTCTTTGGAAGACCTGTTTAAGATTTATGTGTTTTTACTTTAGGTTCTGCAGCTTTTGAGATAGATGTATCTGGGTCTTTTTTCATTGAACAATAGGTAAGTAATTGTATCTACTATTATTGCCAGACTGTTTTGATCCAGACACCCATATAATGTTCTAGAAGACTGAGGCTCGAATCCCGCCACAACAGATGGTGGAATTTGAATTCAGTAAATATCTGGAATTAAGAATCTAATGATGACTGTGAATCCATTGTCAATTGTCAGGAAAAACCCATCTGGTTCATGAATGTCCTTTAAGGAAACTGCCATCCGTACCTGGTGTGGCCTACATTTGACTCCAGACCCACAGAAATGTGGTTGACTCTGAACTGCCCTCTGGGCAATTAGGGATGGGCAATGAATGCTGCTTAATCTGCGATACCCTCATCCCATGGCTGAATAAAGAAATAAAAACCATATGAAGGAAACATGAGAGCTAACAGAGATGCATACAGAAGCTGTATTCTACAAATGCTAATTTTTTTCCAGTTTGCACTCACTTCATATTTTTTGTAATCTGAGAGATCAAACAAGCATTTTGTTCAAAATTGGCCCTGGGATTTTTCTTCTCAGGCATATGTCTACTTAAATCCTAAAGTTTGAGGTGGTGTCTACATTTTAAAAGTGTTCAAAGTTTTATTCCCCAAGTATTGAGCTTCTTATTCGCTGATCTGATTCTTTTTCGGCAAACAAAAACAATTATTTACTCCCTCTTGAGTTCCAGTGCTAACTCATCTCTCATGAAATTTGTTTGGGGAATAGGAGAACAGTCTTAATTGTCGATGATTCATCAGCAATGGTGTGGCACTGGGAAATGTTTAATAACCCCATGAGGAAATGAGGCTGGTGTTTACAGCTGCAAATCTGTAAATGAATATTAAATATCCAAGATATTTAATCTTGGGTTCCAAGAAGTCGACTGAGTTTGGCGATATTTAAACCAGGTCTGTAAAAGGTGGAAATATCAAGAGCTGAAGATGCCCAATGCAGAAAAGTATAAGGCTTGATCAACATTGGGTGCCTGAATCTATCTAACTTATTTGGAAATGGTTAGTTTCTGAGATATGGAAATAATACAGAATATGTAATGGTGACATTAATAATCAAACAATACAGGGACTTAATATCTCTTCATCCATTGGCTGTGAGCTTGGAACCACTTCTGGGGCAGACCAGGTTAGGATGGCAGATTTTGTTTGCTGAAATACATTAATGAATTGGGTGGGTTTTTAGAAGAATCAATGACAGTTTCATGCTCACTGTTACTGAGACTAGGTTTTAATTCTGGATTATTTTTCAACTGAATTTTAAGTTTACCATTTGCTGTGTTGTGATTTGAAGCAGCATTCACAGGTCTTTAGCCTGAACCTCCGGATTACTAGCCACTTGATATCAATGTCATCTCTCTAATCCAGAATTGGAGAGCAATCTTCCCATCAGAATTAGACTCTGCTCATAGTGAATATGAGCATGAAGAGTTAGTTAACATCTGGAAACTATCAGATTGCCATAAAAACTCAATTGGTTAATTATTACTTCATTAGGGAAGGAAACCTCCCATTCCAAACCCATCAAAATCTCTATCTGACCCCAGACCAACAACCACCATCAATATTCTCAGTGTCCTTGCGAGCAATTCAAACTGTTCTCTGTAAGAGTTCAAGAAGGGGGAGTGCCATTATCCTCCTCAGAGTGATTTGTAATGGGTGATTACTGGCAGATTGCCAGCAGCACCTGCTTACCAAGAATTAAGATAAAGAAGAAGGTCTTCTATTCTGTGTTGGAGATTCAGAACCACTTCATTATCTCACTAAAGCAGCATTTAAGTATATTCGTGACTCTTCAGATAATGAAGCAGTCTGAGCCTAGATGCAGTCAAACCTGAAGTCTCATCCCACCAGGCTATAGCCCACCAGGTTTAGTTGAAATCACAAGGTTTTGGACCGCTACTCTTTCGTCAGGTGAATTGAAAGAGAAGAGCACATAGAAGACAGAATTTATATGCAGAGAGATCCAGGGCAGAGAGATCAAAAGATTGTGCAAATAGTGTGAGTGGAATGTCAAATAGTAAGCCTCTGCAAGCGACTGAGAGTGTTAGACAGTGTGAGTAAAGTGTCAAAAGCTGGATAACAAGCAAAAGTATGACCTATGATCTGACTAAATGGGGTGGGGAGATAATTACAAAAAATTAAAAATAAGGTGCTGCTGGAAAAAAACCAAATGGCTAGATAACATGATAGGTACAAGAGTTGCCGAGGGTCTCACACTCTTGGCCACCTGCAGAGATTTATTCAACACTCCACTCACACCATTTGTGCGATCTTTTGATCTCTCTGCTCTTGATCTCTTTGCATACAAATTCTGTTTTCTGTGTGCTCTTCTCTCTCGCTTCAACTGACAAAGGGGAAGCACTCCAAAAGCTTGTGATTTCAACTCAACCTTTTGGACTATAACCTGGTGTGGTGTGATTTCTGACTTGGCCCACCCCAGTCCAATACTGGCACCTCTATGTCATAGTAAAACCTGAAAAAACATTCAGGCTAGGATTGTACACAGAGATAACAAGGTGCAGACTAAATAAAAACTGAAAGAACTGAGGATGCTGTAAGTGAGGAACAAAAACAAAGTCGCTGGAAAAGCTCAGCAGGTCTGGCAGCATCTGTGGAGGAGAAAACAGAGTTAACGTTTCTGGTCCGGTGACCCTTCCTCAGGAAGTTTATTCACTGGACCCGAAACATTAACTCTGTTTTCTCCTCCATAGATGCTGCCAGACCTGCTGAGCTTTTCCAGCAACTTTGTTTTTGTTCACAACAAGGTGTAGAGCTGGATGAAGCAGGCCAAGCAGCATCAGAGGAACAGGAAATTTGGCTCTGACTTCCAGCATCTGCAGCTCTTGCTATCCATTAGCCTGCGTCTCTAGATTACTAGTTCAGAAACATTACTATTATATCACCAAGTGATTTGTTTGATAACAAATCACCTTTGGAAGTTTTCCTATGTTAGCTTTAAACATTTTAAGGGCAATACTTTCCCCCCTACTCATTCATGGGATGTGGACATTGATATTTGGGCTGGCACTTGTTGCCCATCCCTAATTGCTCTTGAGAAAGTGGTGGTGAGCTGGCTTTTTGAACCACTGAAGACCATGTGCTGTGTGCTGACCCATAATGCCATTAGGGAAGGAGCTCCAGAATTCTGGCCCAGTGAAACTGAAGGAATGGCAATATATTTCCACATCAGGACAGTGAGTGACTTGGAGGGGAACTTGCAAGGGGCTTGGTGATCCCACGAATCTGTTGCCCTTGTCCTTTTAGATGGTAGAGATAATGGGTTTGCTAGGTGTTCTCTGAGGAGCCTTGGTGAGTTTCTCTTGTAGCTAGTATACATTGCTGCTCCTGAGCATTCATGATGAATGTGATGCCAACCAAGCATGCTGCTTTGTCCTGGATGATGGCAAGCCTTTCAGAGTTTTTGGAGCTGTACTCATTCAGGTTAAAGGGGAGTTACTGTCACACTCATGATTTTTACCTTGGAGATGGTGGACAGGCTTTGGGGAATCAGGAGATGAGTTACTCACTGCAGCTGTTAGTACGTTTCTGGCAAGGACAGTGCAGTTTCTGATCAATGGCACTGCTAGAATATTGACAATGGAGGATTCAGTGATGGTTATACCATTAGATGTTAAGGGAGTGATTCTCTCCGTTAGATGGTTAGATTCTCTTTTGTTGGAGATGACCATTGCCTGGCACATATCTGGTTTAAATGTCAATTCCTATTTGTCAGTCCAAAGCTGAATATTGTCCTAGTCTCATAGCATGTGAACATGGACTGCCACTATAACTGAGGATTTGTGAATAATGCTACACATTGTGCAATCATCAGCAAACATCCCCGCTTCTGACCTTATGTTTGAGGGAAGAGCAATGATGAAACAGCTGAAAATAGGTGGGCTTAGAGCACTACCCTGAGCAACACTTGCAGAGATGTCCTGGAGCTGAGAATTCTGACGCCGACAATCGCAGCCATCTCCCCAGGTGCCAGGTATAACTGCAGTGGTTCGAGAAGTCAGCTCTCACCACATTCTCAATGGTAATTGAACATGGGCATGAAATGATAGCTTTAACAGTGACATCAACATCCTGAATAAACAAGGTAATCCTTTAATATTGCTAAAAGAGGAAACGTCATGTTGTCATTTATGGGATCTTGCTGTGCATACACCAGTTGTCCCATTTTTGACAATACAATGGTGACCATGTTTCAAAAATACTTAATTGGCTATAAAGTGGTTTCCGATACCCTGAATTTGTGAAAGGTCGTCAATAAATGCAAAGGCATTTTCTTCGTACCTGGTGCCGGGGCAGAATGTGCTAGCTGTTAGTAAGCTGTTCTATCCAGTATCTGTAATTGTGTGTAATTGGCTGCATGCCCTAGGCATTGGGGAATGGTGGAGGGCAAGCAAGAATAGAATCAGCATGTGGGATTGTACAGAGGGATTTATACTGAACTGAAACTGGGCAGGAGGAGATTGTTGGGAGAGCAGTTGGAGATAATTAATGAGCGCTTGCAGCCAAAGTCATTCATATTATACATGCATTGGCATAGTAGAAAATTGAATTAACTTAATGTTTGTATCTTGGAAACCAGCATTATTTATTAAAAGCATCAGTTAGAGAGGAGCCTGGATGCCTTTCTCCAGTGCTGTGCAGCTGGAATTGCACTGAGGGCCTGCTGGGCACCCTGTGGGAGACAATGCTGCACCTGCTGAGGTTGACCAAGTTAGTGTCACCAGCGTTATATCTCCTGCTGCCATGTTAACACATATTTAATTAACATGCTTGCTTTTTGAGGTCCAGCGACATAATGAGACTGCCACTGCCAGTGTTCAGTTTATTAGCTGGTGTGTTATGATATTCATACCTGAGTCTGTTTATGTTGTGTGGGTAGATTGACAGGGCAGTTAGGAGTCTGCAGAGCTTGTGACAGCATTAAATTAATGAGCTGCTTTTTGTCATAATGTCTCTGCTTTATCAATATTTTCTTCCCCACTTTGGAGAGATTGCAGAAGAATTTGGGTAAGAACATAAGAAATCTGAAATAAACCATGCTGTCCCTGAAGAGGAGAGATAGAAACTTGTATTTGAAAATAAAGGATTTGCATTTTAATAGAACCTTTTGTGACCTGCTAATTCCTAAAGAGCTTTGCAACGAATGTGCACATTCAAAGGTGTTACTATCACTGAATCCCCATTATCAATATCCTGTGCACTTACCGTTGACCAGAAATTCAACGGGTCTACTATGTTAAGACAGCAGCTGCAAGAGCTGGTCAGAGTCTACGCAAAAAAAAACACAGCAAGACTGGAGAAGCTCAGCGGGTCTGGCAGAATCTGTGGAGAAAGAAATAGGTAATATTTCAAGCCCAGTCTCACTCTTCTTCAGAATACAAAGGAATCTTGCAGCAATTTACTCACGTCCTGATTCCCCAAAGTCTGTCCACCATCTATGAGGTACAAGTCAGGAGTGTGATGTAATATGCCTCACTTAGAATCCATGCAGTGTGGAAGCAGGCCATTCAGCCCATTAAGTCCACACTGACCCTCTGAACTGCTTCCCACCCAGACCCACCTCCCTACACTATAACCCTGTACTTCCCGTGGCTAATCCTCCTAGACTAGACATGCCTGGACATTGTCAGCAATTTAGCATGGCTAATCCACCTAACCTACAATTGTGGGAGAAAACGGGAACACCAGGAAGAAACTCATATAGACACAGAGAGAATGGCAAATTCCACACAGGCATTTGCCCAACAGTGAAATCGAAACCCGGTCCCTGGCAGCCCTGCTAACCCCTGAGCCACCGTGCTGCCTCACTTGAGTGGATGAGTGCAGCTCCAACAACATTCATTCATGATACGATCCAGGACAAAGTGGTTGGATTGATTGGCACCACATCTACTCCCTCCACAACCAATACTTAGTAGCAGCAATGTGTACTATCCAAGAGATGCCCTGCAGAATTTGGCCAAGGCTCCTTAGACAGCACTTCAAAACACATTAGTACCACCATCTAGATGGGCAAGGGCAGCACATACCCACCACCACCTGCAAATTCCCCTCCAAGTCACTCAGCATCCTGACTTGGAAATATATCACCATTCCTTCACTGTTACTGGGCAAAAATCCTGGAATTTCCTCCCTAATGGCACTATGGATCAACCTACAACATATGGACTGCAGCAGTTCAAGAAGGCAGTTCACCACCACCTTCTCCAGGGCAAATAAGGATGGGCAATAACTGCTAGCCCAGTCAGCAAATTCTACATTTTATAAATGAATTGAAAAGTATTGTAATGTGGGAAACATTAGGTAGTTTCAGATAGTAAAGTCCCATGAACAACAAGAAGAAAAATTGCAGAAATGATTTAATGATGTTGATTGTTCACAAAATTCTTAGCTCTAATCCTAAACTGTATGATGGCATCTTGTACATCATCTAAAAAGGGAAGAGAGTTTCAGTTTATCATTCCATCTGAAAGATGGCAGCTCCAATATTGAGGCAAATCAGTTTTAATCCAAATTATATATTTAAATCTGTGGTGTGAAACTTGATTGCATGACTTTATGATTCACTTGAGTCACTGGCCGACTGCTTATTTATCTTCTTAACATTTGTCCAAGATTGTTGCACATAAATTGACTTGCCTGAAAAGCAATAATTACTGCATTTTAAGAGTAATCATCCAGCTGAAAGGTGCTTTGAATATTAAGTCATGATCCCTTTATTTGGTACAAACAATTGAACCATAAAGGAAAACTAGACACATGGCTTTCACCTAAATTGGCTGCATTTGTATATTACCTAAATATTGACTTCTGCTCTGACTTGGTGGCAAAATGTAGAGGGTTTTTTTAATGAGTGTTTTGTGACTAGAAGGCTGTTTTCACTGAATTTCTGTTGGTCTCAGTACTAGATCCTCTATTACTTGTGGTATACCTCAATGATTTGGATGTAAATGTCTGGGATATGATCAAGAAATTGGTGGATGATACAAGAATTAGCCTCATGATTGATAGGATGAAGATAGCTGTAGACAGCAGGAGGATTAATGGATTGGTCAGGTGGCAGAAAAGTACAAATAGACTTCAAGTGGAGATAAGTGAGGTGATACATTTGGGAAGTTCAAACCAAACAAAAGAATGTACGATAAATTGGAAAACACTGTGAGGTATAGAGGAAATGTGTAACTTTAGACTGAGTATCTACGGGGCCTTGAAGGTAGTTAAGGTGGTTGAGCAGGCATTAGAAATCCTGTATGTGATCAGCCAAAGTATAGAATTTAAGAGCCGGGAGGTTATGCTGGAACTCAATAAATCATTTATTGATCTGTATGCAGCCCCGGTCACCCCATTACTGAAATGTTACAAATAACTAACAAGGATAAAATGAGATTTATGAAGCTATTGCTAGGGCTGGAAAAATACATTTGAGAGGAAAGATCAGATAGGTTGGAGATGGTGTCCAAAAATACATGGTGCTGAGGAGAGATTTGGTAAAGGAATGCAAAATTTTGTGAGAGACCTGGGTAGAGTGGATGGGAAGGGCTAATTTACCTTGGCAGAGAGATCAGTGATTGTGAGACATATAGTTAATGTAATTGGTTGAAATATTAGAGGGGATATGAGGAAACGTTTTTTTCACCCAGAGGAATTTGGAGCCCTGAAATGACTAGTTGAAGGGGTGCTGGAGATTGTTTGAATCATTTAAGATTCTGGTCCTCAAGTTATGGATTAAATACTGGGGAATGGAATAAGATTGGGTGGCTTGTTTTTTGGCCAATGATGATGGGCCATGTGATCTCTTCCTTTGCTGTAAACTTTCTATGATTCTATAATGAGCAGATATTCTGGTTTTGTTACATTGATTAAGGGATAAATATTTGCAAGCCAGCTGGAATTCCAGGTGGCATGATCCTTATAATTAGCAAACAAAACTAAAAGGCTCTTCTCACCATCATTTCTCCATTCCCTTGAATTTCCTTTCTCTTCACTTTTTCCACCTCTTCCCACACACTTCCATTCCCTTTCTTCATTTACTGCTGTGTATTCATAACCAGCAATGTCAGAAATAAACAGAGCCCTTGCTTCTGTAAGAGGCAGCTTGGAGACTGAGATTAATGTTGGCTCTCCTGTGGTATTTGAAACTGTCCATTTTAAGCATGAATATTAGATGGGTCTGAATTTTGACAAGAGAGCCATGAAACATTCAGGAAGGGAAGGAGCTAGAGAAAGCCATCGGCTTTTACTCCACCCAGTGGACTGTGGAGTCCCAGCTGGATCCCAGATCCAGCGAAGCATGAAGGATTTAATTTCCATGTCAAAACAATACTGTTATTACACTGTTCTTCAACAGTTCAGGCAGCATCTTCCCCACTTCAGTGCGTTTAGTCTAACAAAAACATAGTCACAATTAATACATAGTCAGAATTTTTCTGAAGAAGGGTCTAGGCCCGAAATGTCAGCCTTCCTGCTCCTCTGATGCCGTTGACCTGCTGTGTTCATCCAGCTCTACACCTTTTTATCTCACGTTCTCCAGCATCTGCATCTCCTACTATCTCTGAATCAATATACTCCTGTTTCTAAAATAAAAAGTTGCAGGTATAATCAGAAACTTCCTTCATCTGAATCCCATCTGAAAGCCATCTGAATTCCAAGTTGGAAGCGGACCGAGGACTATTACTGAGGAAACAAGTCTGGAACCAATAACACCATTTACTGCAAAGCAAACAGCGACTTTTCCTCCGAGTCACCAGCTCAATTTCCACTTTCCCCTTCCTCACTTCACTGCACCTAGCAACGTCCCCAGCTCCCATCTAATTCTAACTCTCACTGTCTCCGAATCGGCGCTGCAATCGGATTAATAGTAATTTAAGCAAAAACACGATCTCTCCAGAATGGAGATTAGATCCGTCTCAGTACGCAGAGTGAATTGGAGGTCACTTTCCGCAGGTAATCGCTAGCAGAATCTACAAGTAGCAGAGAATGAGACAGAGAGATGGAGGACTGAAATACTTTCAAGAACTTTAAACAAGTGACCATCTCGAATACTGATTCATCAAGACTGTTCACAAATACTACGTGCATTCCTGCAAGAGGGGAAGCCGCTCAAATTGACGGCCATGGTAGGCTCTGTCCATGGTGCTGCAATACGGCTGTTGCTGTCCGTGGTCCTGCAATCAGAACAGCCCCGCGCCAGTCGCATTGGGAATGTACGATTCATTTCGACAGATCACGACAAATATTTTCTCCGAATAAGCAACGTCAATGATGGTGGATTAACCTTGGAGGCAAAAGAAATGTTTCCTTTTCTTGCTTAGTGGAATAACCCAATCTAAATAGAAGCAGAACATGTATTTTGTTCATTAAGGCGATGTCTATGGGAGTTCTGTCATTAGGGAAAGAGTGATATCACATTAATGAGGATGATGATATTTTTGTAATATATCATTTAATTTTTTTTAACCACGGTTAAAACTGGGAGAAAGTGACAGTTTTGCCCAGCTCCAACAAAAGTACGGGATTACCAAACTGGACTCTGAACATCAATCCATCTTCATTGATTGGTAAGTGAACCCTTGGATAAATGTCGCTGGAGGCAGCTTTTTCTAGTCTTTGTAACACAATTTGTAAGTTGAATTGTATAGGCCTCATCAATTTGTCCTTTTAATATTTATGTAATATTTATATTAGTAAAACATCTTCTGAATCATTAAATGAAGCTGAGTTGACAGGTTTTTACTAGTAACCACATTTCACCAATAATTATATCTCCTCAGAATTATGAGCTTTATTAGAATCATAGAGTCATTTAGATGTACAGCATGGAAACAGACTCTTCAATCCAACTCGTCCATGCCAGCCCGATATTCTAAATTAATCTAGCCCCATTGCCGTGATTTGGCCCATTTTCCTCTAAACCCAGAGACCTTCAAAATGTTGTAATTGTACCAGCCTCCAGCACTTCCTCTGGCAGTTCATTCATACACGCACCGCCCTCTGCATGAAAAAGTTGCCCCTTAGGTCTCTTTTAAATCTTTCCCCTCTCACCTTAAACATATGCCCATTAGTTTTGATTCCCCAACCCTGGGGAAAACACCTCAACTATTGATGTTATCCATTCCCACATGAAATTATAAACCTCTCTGAAGTCACTCCTCAGTGAGTGATGCTCCAGGGAAAATAGTCCTGGCTTATTCAGCCTGTCCATTTAGCTCAAACTCTCCAATCCTGGTAACATCCCTGTAAATATCTTCTGAAACCTTTCAAGCTTTGTTAAGTTTTTCAAATCGCCAATAATCTATTAGAGCACATGGACAAATGACATACAGGCCAGGCTAAAATAAAAATATGACTTTCTTAAAAAGCTTTAAATGATGGCATACAATTTCAATAAAGAAGTTGACTTTTTTGTGTGTTTCTGTGCAAGATTTAAATGTGAACTTTTTGGATATGGTACTGATTTACAGATCAAAACATCTCTATTGAATAGATACATATCATTATTACTGCCTTTTTGACTAATTTAGGATGAGCTGCACTAATAGATTTGGCCTGGGGAGGTTAGAAGCAGATAATGTGTATTGGACATAAATATGTTCCAATCCCCATCTACACCTCCCAATTCACATTTACAATCAGGCATGCAATTTCAAATTCTCTTGTCTTCATTTTTAATTACATGAATTCCTCTTATTGAAAATCATAAAAATCATTTTTTGGAGATATATGTTGTCAGCTGATGGCAATGTCTTCAAGGTCACTTAATAGCCATTAATACACATAATCCAACCTTTATTATCCATGGCAATGTGCCTTATCTCTTCACCCACTGCACTTAACTGATTTGCATGGGACAAAGTTATTTTAACCAATATTGTCTGTCCTATTCTTTTGGAAGTGCTGCTGTTTACTTTCCATCCATCCAAAGTTATGTATTGACTACTTGGCTAAAATTCAAAATTTGGTCAGATTAAACAGACATTGGATTTCTTAAGTAGTATCAGAGATAATGGGAACTGCAGATGCTGGAGAATCCAAGACAACAAAATGTGAGGCTGGATGAACACAGCAGGCCAAGCAGCATCTCAGGAGCACAAAAGCTGACGTTTCGGGCCAAGACCCTCTCTGATGAAGGGTCTAGGCCCGAAACGTCAGCTTTTGTGCTCCTGAGATGCTGCTTGGCCTGCTGTGTTCATCCAGCCTCACATTTTGTTGTCTTGGATTTCTTAACATTATTTGGATGCCTTGAAATCTATTAACATTACTGCAAAAGTCCTTCCGATATCATAATTGTTTGGAATAGAATTGGGGAATCAGGTGCCCTCATCAATCAGTTAAACAGTGTGTTATATTGTCATCAGAAATCATGTTTGCCAATGGTTGAAGATCAGTTATTCATTATGTCTAAAAGAACACCTAATAGTTCACACCTAGACATGATTGTATTTAGAAGGTCAGGGTTAAGTTTCAAAATTATTGTGTCTTTTATATTGTAATTCTGAAGCTCTCACCCAAAATTCTGTTGAAGCTGGTGGGTTAATTGAAGAATTCAAAACTGTTTTGGAGAATATTGTTAGGTAAGTGTTTTAAGAGACATGGCGAAAGACAGAGAAATGGAGTTAAGCTCAGATCAGACATGGTCTAGTTGAATGTTGGAACAGACTTGAGAATCGCCTGCTGCGATGTTATCACTGATCAATATTATCAGGTATAACGATATTGAATACATATTTTTTGATTCAAATAGGTTACTCACTTCTTCAGGGGCAGATGTCACTACTCTTTGTGAATGAATCTACCCTGTTTAGATTCCAGCTGTAAATGCTTCCAGGAAAATGCTGAGTTCCTGTTGGACAATAACAGGCCATCTATTAGAGTTCACTAATCATCCTCAATGCTATTACATACCAAAGCAAAGGTTCTTTATGAAGTTAAAGTTCTTTCCATCATTATGCTGCCTGCTTCTGGGAACACTAATCTTTCCGCACTGCGTGCACACTTCAGTTTTCAAGGTTGGAGTTGTTGGGCCTTGGTACTGTGACCCAAATTTTTCCAAGGCTCTTCCATCAATGGCAGCCAAGCTGGCGGTTGATCGAATTAACAAACATGGTTCCTTATACAATAGATATAAGCTTGAACATGTGGTGCTTCAAGATGATTGTCAGACTTCAAAGGCACTGAGTAACTTTGTGGAGTTTGAAGAACGTGCATCTGCATTTTTGGGTCCAGTGAACCCAGGCTATTGTGAGGCAGCTTCACTTTTGGGCAAGAACTGGAACAAGGGAATATTCTCATGGGCCTGTGTTAACTTTCAACTTGATAATGCCAACAGTTACCCTACATTTGTGAGGACTTTACCATCACCTGCCAGGGTTTTGTTTGGTGTGATGAAATATTTTCGCTGGGCTCATATCGGTATAATATCTTCAAATGAAAATATCTGGGTAGACACTGCTAACAAATTAGCCAATGCTCTCAGATACAATGGACTTCCAGTTGGCATTGTCACCTCAATGGGATTCACTGATGAAGATATTATGGAAACCTTAATGAAGATTAAAGACGTTCCAGACCTTCGAAGTAAGTTTATGTTAAGTTAAAGTACCTTGACTATATGTAAATGTGTGTGTCTCCATCCGTTGATGCATTAGGTAACACATGAAAAGAGTGTAAGGTATACTACTTCAAGTTTGCTTAACTTTCAGCTAATGATAGTTAGCTCATTGGTTCAAATCAAAGAGTGTAAAATATATTCACAAGTATAACAAAATTAATCACTGCAGCATCATTAATACTTTTGATTGTGCAAAGGTACATAGGTGCCAATGTTTACACATGCTCACACACATATATGCAGGCACAGTCATACAAACAGAAATATCTTATAGCAATCATCATGTAGTTTGGAAAATTGGCTCCAATATAAACTCAAAGAACATTAGTCTAAATATCCAAACATTTCTGAAGTAAAGAGTCTTTGTCAATAGAGACTTCAATCCAGGCAACAAATTCATGTTCTACAGGACCACAGTGGTCTTTGACATCGTGTATGAATTAGGAATATGGCCTATGTACAGCAATTACCTCAAGTCCTTGATCAAAATGCCTCTGCAAAATCCTGCAAATTCAATGGTAGGATAGATGCACCAACCTCAACGTCATCTGTCAGCCCAACATTACCAACATTGGTTAATGTCAAAAAGTTGTGTGGAGTGGTCTTTTTTTTGTTTGCACTCCTGACTAAAGTCTCCTAAAGCAAAGTCTTTGCTCTGAGCTTTATCATGGCAAGCAGTTACTGGAGGGGCAGAGAAAACACTTTAAGGATGTCCTCAAACTCTCCCTGACAAAATGCGACATCCCAAAGAATTGTGGGAATTCCTTGTTCATAGCTACCCAAGATGACGTGCTATCAAGGTGCACGCCATTCCAAACATCTCTAAATGTCCAGCCTGAGGCCAAGTGCAGAAAGCAGAAGGAGCTGCTGAAAACCCAAATGGTTCACACGCTCACTTCAGGAAGCATGACCTTTTCCCCCACTGTGGCAGGGTGTACAGATTCAGAATTAGAGTGTCTAGTTACCTCAGGACGCACAGACTCCAGAGTGGGAGAAGTTTATCCTTGATCTGGAGAGTCAGCTAAGAAGAAGAAGAAACGTTAAAAATATTAATGCAGTCCTTTTATTCAATATATGTCAACTTTGTCCCTCATTCACACCTCATCTGATTAATGTATTCAATACTTATTATGTCTCTGCTGCGAGTAATATTGAACACGTCAGGACCTAGGGCATGACAGAATGCATATGTTACTTTTCTTTTTGTTTTCATGTAGGCCAGTTGCTGAACCTATCCACTGGGGGAGGCAATGGCCAAATGGTATCATCGCTGGACTGTTAATTCAGGCACCCAGTTAATGTTCTGGGACCTGGGTTCATTGCGGTATCATTGCTGGACTGTTAATTCAGAGACGCAGATAATATTCTGGGACCTTGGTTCGAATCCCAACACAGTAGATAGTGGAATTTGAATTCAATAAATATCTGGAATTAAGAATCTAATGATGCCTGTGAGTTGATTGTCCAGGAAAAACCCATCAGTTTCACTAATGTCCTTTAGGGAAAGAAACTGCCATCCCTACCTGGTCTGGCCTACATGTGACTCCAGACCCACAGCAATGTGGTTGAGTCTTAACTGCCCTCTGGGCAATTACGGATGGCCAATAAATGCTGCCTGGCCAGAAATGTCCCTCATCCCGTGAACATGGAACATTGAACATTACAGCACAGTACAAGCCCTTCCGCCCTTGATGTTGTGCCAACCTGTGAAACCAATCTGAAGCCCATCTGTCCTACACTGTTCCAGTATCATCCATATGTTTATCCAATGACCATTTAAATGTCCTACTACTGTTGCAGGCAGGGCATTCCAAGCCCTTACTACTCTCTGAGTAAAGAGCCTACCTCTAATATCCTTCCTATATCTATCACCCCTCAATTTAAATCTCTGTCCCATTGTGCTCGCCATCACCATCCAAGGAAAAAGGCTTTCACTGTCCACTCTATTTAATCCTCTGATCATCTTGTATGTCTCTATTAAGTCATCTCTTAACCTTCCTCTCTCTCTTGAAAACAGCCTCAAGTCCCTCAGCCTTTCCTCATAAGACCTTCCCTCCGTACCAGGCAACATCCTGGTAAATCTCCTCTGCACCCTTTCCAATGCTTCCACATCCTTCCTGTAATGCGGTGACCAGAACTGTATGCAATACCCCAAGTGTGGCCGCTCCAGAGTTTTGTACAGCTGCAACATGACCTCATGGCTCGAAACTCAATCCCTCTACCAATAAAACCTAGCCCACCGTACGCCTTCTTAACAACCCTATCAACCTGGGTGGCAACTTTCCAGAATTTACGCACACAGACACGGAGATCTCTCTGCTCATCCAAACTACCAAGAATCTTACCATTATCCCAGTACACTGTATTCCTGTTAATCTTTCCAACGTGAATAACCTCACACTTTTCCACATTAAATTCCATTTGCCACCTCTCAGCCCAGCTCTGCAGCTTATCTATGTCCTTCTGTAACCTGCAACATCCTTCCACACTATCCACAACTCCACCGACTTTAGTGTCATCCGCAAATTTACTAACCCGTTCTTCTACGCCCTCATCCAGGTCATTTATAAAAATGACAAACAGCAGTGGCCCCAAAACAGATCCTTGTTTTGCACCACTAGTAACTGAACTCCAGGATGAACATTTCCCGTCAACCACCACCCTCTGTCTTACAGCTAGCCAATTTCTGACTCAAACTGCTAAATCACCCTCAATCCCATGCCTCCATATTTTCTGCAATAGCCAACTTAACTCTCTCTTTTTTGCAGACCCTTATTTCCAGATTATTTATTAATGAATGAATGAATGAAAAAAAGAGGTTGCTGATGTACTTTTAATAAAAGTATGTAAAAGTTTATTATCCAAAAGAAAAGCAAAAACTAATTGTACTAGATGGGAGAAAAGGAAGATCTCATTGTAAACATTAAAAAGAATGATTGCTTCCTTTTATCCCAGCAATACCCTCACTGGCACTCAAACGTTATTGAAGAATCAACCTTATCTCCCTAGGCCCGAAACGTCAGCTTTTGTGCTCCTGAGATGCTGCTTGGCCTGCTGTGTTCATCCAGCCTCACATTTTATTACCTTATCTCCATAATAATGTTTTTGGTTCAGCTGGATAAGCTGTAATCAGCTTTGTTTTGGTGAATTGCTTCATATTCACTCGGTGCAATTTTCTTCAATTCATGACCCTTGTCAAGACCCTTAAAGCAATTGCTGAGTCAGTTCACAATTGTTTGACATACATTCCCTAAATGCATGTCTTCAGCAGCCTTCTAAAATGTCTTTCTTTCTGAAACCTTGCCTTCTGATTCTTTCTTCTCACTGACTTCTAAGCAACACAAAACTTCTCCCTAGCCATGACTGCTTGGAGATTGCTAAGTAACAGCACCTCTGTTACCTGCTCCGGCCTCTTTCATCTCTCACTCTGTGTGGTGGTCTTGAACCCTAAGTCAGCAAACACCTGAGCAATTAACTCCCCAGATATATTTTTATTCATTCATAGGATGAGGGCATTGCTGATCAGGCAGCATTTATTGCCCATCCTTCATTGCCCAGAGGGCAGTTAAGAGTCAGCCACATTGCTGTGGGTCTGGAGTCACATGTAGGCCAGACAAGGTAAGGATGGCAGTTTCCTTCTCTAAAGGACATTTGTGAACCAGATCAGTTTTTCCAACAATTGGCAATGGATTCATGGTCAGCATTAGACTCTCATTTCCAGATTATTTATTAAATTCAAATTCCTCCATCTGCCCTGATGGGATTCAAACCCAGGCCTCCAGAACATTATCTAGGTCTCCAGGTTAATAGTCCAGCAATAATACCACTAGGCCATCGCCTCCCCATTATATTTCTGGTCATTTAGCCAAAACACATAACTTCTTATAAATGCTGTTTTAAACTCATTCGTCAAAAATTCTTTCTGACCTTTATAAATGTCAGGTCAGCTCTTCACAGGTGCAAAAACGAAACCCATTTTTATCTCCACTTTAGAAACCAAGTTATTAGATGGTAATAATATGAGATTTCATACCAAATTTTTTGGACTAAGGTCATGTCTATATCCAGCTTACGGTTGATTCATGACAAGGGATCTTGAGGTCATTCATTGAAAAAATGTATATTATCAGATGGTGTAACTATTGCACTTTACTGCAATCATACACAGGGCCTCCAGGGAGCAGTTACACTGTGTAAACAAATGCTCACCAAAAGTATGAACTCATGGCCTGTCCAAAAACAAAGGCAAACATATACCTTGGATGATAAGAGATATTTCATTCGAAAAGAAAAAAGGGAGCATATGTAATGTTTAGAAAACTGAAATCAGACATGGTTCTGCAGGAATGTAAAAGAAGCAGGATATAACTTAAACAAGGAATTAGGAGTGTTAAAAGAGGCCATGAAATGTCCTTGACAAGTAGAATCCCAAGGTATTTTATTAGTATGTCAGGAACAAGTGGGTAGCTAGGGAAGAGGTAGGTCCATTGAACGACACAGGAGGGAATTTATACACAGAATCAGAGGAAGTGAGTGAAGTCCTTAATGCATACCTCACATTGGGATTCATTCATCAAGGACAATAGCATGTATGATGACATGATTATGAAGGGCATCTCGATATTGTAGGGCATGTCAATATTAAATAGGGGGACACGTAGGGTGTCTTGAAAATTATTCAAGGAGATAAATCGTTCAAGTCTGAAAATCTTTCCCAGGACACCGAAGGAATCAAGGGATGAAATTACTGGACACATTACAGATTTCTGGTACAATTACAACATTGATAAGACATTTGGGTGGGAATATGAATGGGAAGGATTTAGAGGGATATGGGCCCAATGCTGATAAATGGGACTGGATTTATGCATGATATCTAGTTGGCATGGACAAGTTTGACCGAAGGGTCTTCTTCCATGCCACATATCTCAATGATTCTATGGTCCTACCTTTGAGCTCTCTTTAGCCAAAGACAAAGTCATAGAAGACTGGAGAAAAGCCAATGGTATTCCTTTGTTTAAAAACAGCAATAGGATTATCCCCAGGAAATTGTAGGCTGATATACCTTACATCAGTGGTAGGGAAATTGTTGGAGAAGATTCTTAGGGAGAGAATTTGCTTGCATTTGGAAAAGAATGGACTTATTAGTGATAGTCAGCTTGCCTTATGGTCGGGAATGTCTTACAAATTTGGTTGAGGTTTTTGAGGAAGTTATGAAGATGATTGATAATGGTAGTGTAGCGAATATTGTCTACATGGACTTTACTAAATCATCTGACAAGGACCCTCATGGAAGGCTTATCCAGAAAGTGATGTTATATGGGATTCATGGTGTGCTGGTAAGTTGGATTTAAAATTGGCTTGGTCATAGAAGACAAAGGACATTTGTGGAGGACGTTTTTCTGACTGGAGGCCTGCGACCAGTGGCGTTCCATAGTGTGCAATTTTGGCCTCCTTTTCTGAGGAAGGATGCTAATGCCCTCGATAGAGAGCAGAGAAGGGTTACCAGGCTGATTCCAGGGATGGCAGGTCTGACATAGGAGGAGAGAGATTGACTAGGTTGTGATTGTTTTTGCTAGAATTCAGGCGAAAGTCAGGGTGGGGAGTCTTCTCATAGAGACTTAAAAAATTCTAACAGGACTAGACAGGGTAGATGCAGGGAGGGTGTTCCCAACTGTGAGTGTGTCCAGAACCAGGTGTCGCAATATGAGGATTTGGGGTAGAATATTTAGGTCAGCGATGAGGAGACATTTCTTCACCCAAAAAGTGGTGAGCCCCTGGAATTCATTACCACTTGGAGTAGTTGATGCCAAAACTTTGAAAGAAGTGACTAGATATAGCACTTGGGACGAATGGAATCAAAGGTTATGGGGAGAAAGCAGGATTAGGCTATTGAGTTTGGATGATCGTGAAGAATGGCGGAGCAGCCTCAAAGTGCTGAAAGACCTCCTCCTGCTCCCATCTTCTACAGTTCTATGTTTCTATGTATGTTTCTATGTTAATCAGTGCTAGGACATCTGTTTGTGATATACATATACATAAATGATTTGGATAAAAGTGTAAGTAGTCTGATTAGTAAGTTTGCAGATGACATGAAAATTGGTGGAGTTGTGTATTAGGAAAGTCAAAGAATACAATAGGATATAGATCAATGGAAAGTTAGGAGGAGAAATGGCAGGTGGAGCTTAATCTGGACAAATGTGAGGTGATCCATTTTAGGAGGTCAAATGCTGGAGGAAGACATGCAATAAATAGTGGGACATTTAGGAGCATTGATAAACAGAAGGATCTTATAGTGCAAGTCCATAGCTTCCTGGAAGTGGCAAAACAAGTGGATAAGGTGGGAAATAATGTGTATGGCATGCTTGCCTTCATTGTTGGGGCATTGAGTATTAAGGTTGGCTAATCATGTTGCAGCTGTATAAAACTCCAGTTACACCACATTTGGAGTATTGTGTGCAATTCTGCGCACCACACTATAGGAAGGATATGAAGGCTCTGGAGATGGGTAGTCAAGATTTTAATCATGAACAATGGAACAGACTTAAGGGGCAACATAACCAACTCTTTCTCCTGTGGATAATTTTTGAAGCACCCTTGCTTCTTTGCAGATCACTTTAAATCAATGCCCTCTTGTACTTGTTCTGTTTATGGCTCAGTGCTCTGAAGCCAAGGGGAACATCCAACTACATCTCACTTTGTGTAAGAATTTTGTAAGTTTCAATGAGGCCACCCCCATTCTTCAAAACCTGAGAGAATATAGACCCTGTTTCTCAATCTATCCTCATACGGGATTAATCTGATAAACCTCCAGTGGGCTATGGCAAGTATATCCTCACTTAGATAAGGAAACCAAAACAGCACACAATATTCCTGAGTGGGGTCTTAAGGCTTCATTTTTAATTGATTCCTGGGAGAAAAAGGCTAAGGCATAAGGGCCAAAGCAGGACTTTCAGTCTGCTGGCTCTGTTCTACCATTCAATAAGATCATAGCTGATCCAACGATCCTGAAATTCATTTCCTTGCTTTTTCCACGTAGCCCTTAATTCCCTTTCTGATCTGTCTATCTCAACCTCTCTATAATGATCGAATCAGCCTCAGCAGCCCTCTGTTGTAAAGAATTCCAGAGATTCACATTTCTGAGGAAGGGTCATCGGGCCTGAAAGGTGAACTCTGTTTTTTCCTTCACAGATGCTGCCAGACCTGCTGGGCTTTTCCAGCAACTTTGTTTTTATTCCAGAGGTACACTACCCCCTGAGAGAAGACATTCTTCCTCATCCCAGTCTTAAATTTGTAACCGTTGTTCTGAAATGATGCCCTTTGGTTCTAGAGTCTCCCACAAGAGGTAATTACCTCTCCTATCCTGTCGAGTCTCCTAAGAATATATATTTCTATAAGGTTATTCTTCCATATTTCATGAGTACACATCCAACCTACTCAACATTTCATCAGGAGACAATCCCTCCACAACGAGATACCAGCCTAATGAACATTTGCTGGACTCCTGTGCCAGTATTAATTTCCTTAGACTGGCCCAAAACTGTTCACAATATGGGAAGGTGATGGTCCGGTGGTGTTATCGCTAGACTGTTAATCCAGAGACCCAGATAATGTCCTGGGGACCTGGGTTCGAATCCCACTACAGTAGATGGTGGAATTTGAATTCAATAAATATTTGGAATTTAGAGTCTAATGATGACTCTGAATCCATTACCAATTGTCAGGAAAAGCCCATCTGGTTCACTAATACCCTTTAGGGAAGGAAACTGCCATCCTTACCTGGTCTGGTCTACATGAAACTCCAGACCCACTGCAATATGGCTGACTCTTAACTGCCTTCTGGGCAATTAGGGATGGGCAATAAATGCTGCCTGGTCAGCAACGCCCTCATTCCATGAATGAACAAAGGGAAAAAAAATGCCAGCTGTGATCTAACTAGTGCCTTGTATAGATTTAGCAAAACCTCTCTACTTCTATATCCCATAGCAAAAGCTCCCTTTGATATTATCAATAGCAATGTCAACATTTGTTGTGAGCCCTTAAGAGGGAGGTTGTGTGCCACCTTCTGGAACCAGTGCAGTCCATGTGGTAAAGATAGCCTCCCCTTTGCCCAGCGCTGGTGGTGTGGAGTTCCAGTTATGACAGTGACAATGAAGGAGAAACTGATGTTTGTTGAAGCAGCAACATTGTGAGATTCACTGGAGCTTTTTGGAAGGTCATTGCTTTAACAGGCACATGTTGTCTTTGTTATTCTAGGTGGTAGAGGTTGTGAGTTTTGAAGAATTGAAGAATTCTTGACCAATGCATTCTGTAAATACACTCGTGGTGGCAGGAGTGTGTGTCTAAAGTGGTGTATAGCCACGGATAAAAGTGGGGGTATTTCTATTGCTGTCTGTTCTGTTCACTTTATAGGGAAATACTAATGTGGCCTTCTGTATTCTAGTTGTTATCATGTGCATGCACTCGGTCCTCATTGGAGGTGAGGAGCAGGCTGTCTTACTGCAGAAAGCCCACGACATGGGGCTGACCAATGGGAGGTTCGCTTTTGTACCATATGACACCTTACTCTACAGTCTTCCTCACAAAAATACATCTTACTCTGTGCTGAGGGACAACAGCAAGCTGCGAGAGGCTTATGATGCTGTTTTGACGATAACGATGGCATCTGAAGAGATGAGTTTCCGTGAGGCATTTTTAAAGGCACAAGAGAACGGTGAAATAGTGACATCTCAGCAACCAGAGCAGGTACACCCAATAAGCCAACCTTCTCTAAGCAAATTAGTCAATGTTTGATAGCATTGCTCAAGGTTTGCAGGTGGGGCACAATCTGTCTATTGGCCACAATTCTGATAACATGCTGCGGGAGCTTATGGTGGCACTTCTGGGCAAACTGGAGTGGCAGGTTCTCCTGGAATAAAATCCTGCTGTTCCCATCCATGTCTTCACTCATCTGAGTGAAACACCCATTATGAGTCCAATGTCCACTTCCCTGTGATTTTCAGAAAAGATTATTAGAGTAGCCACAATCTTATTGAATGATGATGCAACCTCAATGGGCTGAATGGCCTGCCTCTGCTCCCACATCTTGTGGTCTAAAATAGAAGCAAGCTTGAAGAAAAGACAAATGTGCCTAAATTAATGCAAAAAAATTTCTAAGCTACAGGTACAATGTATATCTTGAAACAGAAATAGCATGCTGCATGTGATTTGCACTCGCATGTAGTTTACTGGGCTATTAGCACACGGCAGTCCATTGTTATTACTGTTTAATTTGTAATATGATAATGGTTAGTGATAACCTAAATTCAGGAATTGAGGGTATGCAAACATTTGGAGAAATGAGAAGTAAGAAAAGCAAGAATGATGTACAACCTCCCTAAAATTAACCTTGTGATAAAGTGGAGTGAGAAGGAAGAAATAACGACAGCTTTTCTGAAGGGTATGTCAATAATCAGCGGAGATTTTAGTTGACATATTGACTGGAAAAGTCAGACAGCCTAAGGTAGTCAAGGTTTGGAATTCATAGGATAGTTTCTTAGAGCACCACATTTTGAAGCTGGCAGAGAGCGGGCTTTACAAGAGTTGGCATTGTGCAATCATATTGGATTTAGGTGGCAGCAAACATAATATAATTGAATTTTACATTCAGCTTAGGGAAGTGCAGAGCAGAACTGAGATTTTTTAAATAAGTATGACCAAGGGCAATTATTGAGAGTGCAAAAGCAGAGCAGACTCAAATGAATTGGCAAATTAATTCAAAGGAGAGGTCTGTAGAGATATAGTGGCAGACATAGGAGGATACTTACAAAATTACAGAACAGATACTTTCCAAAGAGTAAGTAAAATTTCAGTGGTTGAACCCACTTTCCAGAGTTGACTAGATGTGTTAAAGAGATTGTATCAAAATTAAAGAAAATCATTTAATTCTGCAAAGATAGGTGTCACATCTGAAAATTAGATAGAATATAAAATGCAACAAATGATCAACAAATTAATGAGGGAGATTACAAAGCATGAGAGACAGCTAATCAGAAATATAATAATAATGCTGTAGTAAGGGTTTCTATCATTTGAAGAAGAAAATAGTTAACAGAATGAGTATTAATTGTGTAGAAATTCAAATTGGAGAAGTAATCATGGAAAGCAAGGAGTTTACGGATGAATTGGAAAGGTATTTTGCATCATTCATCTAATGGAGACAAGTAACATCCCAGACACAGTGATAAATCAGGAAATGGAAGGGAGGTGGGAACATAGGAAGATCAGCAGAGAAATGATGCTGAGTAAATTGTTAAAGCTGAGGTTGATCAGTGCCCACGTCCTGTTGGACTTTATTTCTGAGTCTTAAAAAAGGTGGCCCCTGAGATAGATGGTGCATTGATTTTAATTTTCCAAATGTCCTTGTTTCAGCAATTGTCCGATTATATTAGAAAACAAAGTTGGGGATTGCAGAGCTCTGAGATGCAGAGGGATCTTGGTGTCCTCATGAATTACAAAAAGTCAGTGTGTAGTTACAGTAAGGAATTTCCCTCTGGGAAGTTAGGAATGGGCAACATGTACTGGCCTACTCAACAACACCAATGTTCCATGAACAAATAAAAAAAACTTTACACAAAAAGTGAGAGAAAGCAGGAAATTACAGATCAGTTAAGTTGACATCTGTCATCAGGAAACTATTGGAGGCAATCATTAAATGAGTTACAGCAAGGCAAATGGATAGGGGGCAGTACAGTGGCTCAGTGGTTAGCACTGCTGCATCACAGCGCCAGGGATCTCCATTCATTTGCTGTCCTTGGTGACTGTCAATGTGGAGTTTGCAGTTCAGCTGCTGATGCTTTACTCACTATCTGACACTTCTGATCACTTGCAGAGATTTATTATTCAGCCTATCGGCACCATTTGTATGATATTTTGATCTCTCTGCCTATAAATTCTGTGCCTGTGTGCGTTCCTTCACTTCACCTGATGAAGCAGCACAGCTGTGAAAGCTTGTGATTTCAAATAAACCTGTTGGACTATAATTTGATGTTGTGTGACTTCTGACTTTGTCCATCCCAGTCCAACACCAGAAGCTCCACATGAAAGGGGAATGGAAGAAGATTACAACATAACTTTTAAAAGGTTATTGGATAAATACTTGAAAAGGAAAATAAAATACAGTGCTAAGGGTAAAGGAGGAATGAGACTAAATAGTAACTATACTAAAAGAACTTCCACATGTAAGATGTGCTAAATGGTTGTCTTTTCTGGTGAAAATGTACAGATTAGGAGCAGAAGTAGCCCATTCAGACCATTGAGGTTGTTCCGCCGTTTTATGAAATCATGGCTGATTTATATACAATCCCAATAATCCTCAAACCCCCTGCCTAACAAGAACCTAACCACCTCTGTCTTGAAAATATTCAATAGCACACTTCCACTGCATTCTTAGACAGAGTTCCAATTCCAGTGATTTGGAGCAGAAAGCTAATCAAATGATGTGGCAATAAATTCTTGGGAATTATCTCTGGAAACTTTAGGAAGCAAATCAGCCAGAGCTTGCATTGGCTAGTGATCAACTGAAGTGAAATTGACCTGAGTGGATGTAAATCAGTAGGATCTGTGAAGGCCTCCACAGCTGAACAACCTGCCAACCTTGTTTCAGCTGAGTGTATTTACAGCTGCGGCTGGAAATGACAAGACTATACATTTGATTTGATTTGATTTGTTATTGCCACGTGTACCTAGGTACAGTGAAAAGTTTTGTTCTGTGTGCAGTACAGGCAGATCATGCCAAACAGAGTGTATTGGGGTAACAGAATAAAGCGAGGAGTACAATGTTACGGTTGCAGAGAAGGTGCACAAACATTGAGATCAACATTAAATTTAAAATTTGAGAGGCCCATTCAGAAGTCTAGTAACATTGGGGAAGAAGCTTTTCTTGAATCTATTCCTACGTCGTGTATACAAACTGTTATATCTCCTATCCAATGAAAGAGGGTGGAGGAGAGTATATATAGTCTTTGACCATACTGGTTGCTTTCCCAAGGTAGAGGGAAATATAGACAGGGTCAATGGTTGGAAGGCTGGTTTGCATGATTTGGCTGGGCTGTGCTCATGACTCTGTGCAGTTTCTTGTGATCTGGGGACAAGCAGTTGCCAAACCATGCTGTAATGCATCCAGTCCTGAGGAAAGGTCACTTGAGCTGAAACATTAACTCTGATTTCACTCCACAGATGCTGCCAGAGCTGCTGAGATTTTCTAGCAATTGCTCTTTTTGTATCAATATTAAAAGTTAAACTGTTTGAGTAGGCTGGAAGTCCCTCCCCTGTTGTACTTCATTTATCTTGTTAGGTTATTACAATCCAACAACTTTCATGGACATTTTCTAGCAGCAATCCCTAGGATTCGATTTTGCGACCAATATGAAAGAAACCGGCCTTTTGAGCCTGTTCTGCCATTCAATTAGATCCTGTCTGGTTGATATGTCCACTCAACTTGTGTCATTTCCTACCACATCATTAGTGAGCTAGCCTAATGAAAAGCCCATTGGTCTCAGTCTTGATATCAACAAATGTTCTCAGTCTTTGTAAACTTTTAGAGCACAGATTTTCACAAAAATATAAAACAAAGAAATGTTGATGCTGGAACTTTATAAAAGTTTATAAAATCATGAGGGGCATGGATAGGATGATTAGCCAAGGTCTTGTCCCTGGGGTGGGGCAGTCCAAAACTAGAGGGGCATAGATTTAAGGTGAGAGGGGAAAGATTTAAAAGGGACCTGAGAGGCAACTTTTTCATGCAGAGGGTGGTGCGTGTGTGGAATGAGCTGCCAGAGGAAGTGGTGGAAGCTGGTACAATTACAGCACTTAAAGGGGATCTGGGCTGGTATATGATAGAAAGGGTTGAGAGGTTTATGGGTAAATGCTGGCAAATGGGATTAGATTTATGTAGGATTTTTGAAAGGCATGTAAGATTTGGACCAAGGGGTCTGTTTCCATGCTGTTTATTTCTATGATTCTATGACTTCAAGACTCTTTGTCCTATCAAAAATTAGTTATACATCTTAATTGGATTATCCTTTAATTTTCTATATTTAATGGACTAGAATAAAGTCATAGAGATGTACAGCACAGAAACAGACCCTTTGGTCCAACTCATCCATGCCAACTAGATATCCTGAACTGATCCCATCCCATTTGCCAACTTTTGGCCCATATCCCTCTAAGCCTTTCCTATTCATGTGCCACTTCCTCTGGCAGTTCATTCCATGCACTCACCACTCTCTGCGTGAAAAAGTTTCCCCTTAGGCTCCTTTTAAATAATTCACCTCTCAACTTTCCACGTGACCCAACCCTTTTGGCCTCATTATCCTTCTTACCAACCTTCCACAGTATATTTGGAAGCTTGTAGCCCTGCCTGTTTGTTCAATACACTAACCATTAGAGCACCAAACTTGATCCAAGTAAAGCTGAAGCAGAAGATTAGAGCCAGTTGGTAACACTGTTAGGGAGAAGAGGTGGGGAGATGGTGGTATAGGGGTAATGCTGCCAGGTCCATAATCCAGTGGCTGAAGGCTAACGCTCTGGGGAAATGGGTTCAACCCCCCGCAACATGGTAACTGATGAAATTTAATGCAGCAAACTCAGTGGTTTATTTCAATTCTCCCGTCTTATGGAAGCCATATTGTGGGCTCACCTTTGTGCCTAAATTGTTTGGGTTTCATTCTGCAGGTTTCACCTCTCTTTGGAACAATTTACAATGGCATTTACTTTATCGCCAAAACCATGGAGAATGTTCAGCAAGCTGGGGCCCACATTTCAAGAATGGCTCTTGCCAAATCCACCAGGAATTTAACATTTGCCGGATTTAATCAGCAGATTGGGACCAACGACCGAGGGGAAGGGATAGTGAACTATGTCATCTTGGACACTGATGGGAGAAGTCACCAACTGGTGCCCACCTACACCATCAACATGGCAATGGAAATGATACAAGACAGCAGCAGTGCCATTCACTTCCCTGGGGGCTCACCTCCTGGCGCTGATTCCAGCTGCTGGTTTGATCTAGATGTCACTTGCACAGGAGGTAATCTTTCAAATTCAGTTTGCCTTTCCAAAAAAAGAAAACAGTCACACAATTTGGTCTGGAAGGTGATGACAATGGCTGATTCCATGTATTTAGGATGGTTCACTCTGCTATGGTCCTTCATTAAACATTGGGACAGCACAATGGCTCAATGGTTAGCACCGTTGCCTCACAGCGCTGGGGACGTGCATTTGATTCCACCCTCTGGCAACTGTCTGTGTGGAGTTTGCACATTGTCCCGGCATCTGCATGGGTTTCTTCCGTGTGCTCCAGTTTCCTCCCACAGTCCAAAGATGTGCAGGTTCCATGGCTTGGCCATGCTAAATTGCGCGTCATGTTCAGGGATGTGGAAATTAGGTGGGTTACAGGGGGATGGGTCTGGATGGGATGCTCTGAGAGTCAGTGTGGACTTGTTGGGCCAAAGGGCCTGTTTCCACACTGAGGGATTCTATGGAAAATCAGCACTGACACTGAAGCCTTGGGATTTCCTTTAAGCCTATGATTTTATTTTGATGTAACTGCAAAGTCACACTTGCCATTGAAGATAAACATAATAGATCAACCAAGAGGCTTGGTAAGGTAAATGTACTGGCCACTGTCCTTGAACAATCCCTTCAAGCTAACGTGTCATTTATGGGGAGGCAGTAAAATTCTGGCAAGGTCACTGGACTATCAATCTAGATTATTGAATCCTGGACCCAGGTTTGAATCCCAGCGTGGTAGATAGTGAAATTTGAATCCAATAAAAAGTCTGGAATAAAAAGCTATTCTAAGAATGACTGCTCAGAGATAGTAAGATGCTGGGGTCAGGCATAACACACTGTGGAGCTGGAGGAACACAGCGGGCCAGGCAGCATAAGAGGAGCAGGAAAGTTGACCTTCTGAGGAAGGGTCCCAACCCGAAACGTCAACTTTCCTGCTCCTCTGATGCTGCCTGGCCTGTTGTGTACCTCCAACTCCACACTGCGTATCCTAAGAATGACTGCTGTCAATTTTGTAAATCCCATCTGGTTCATTAATACCAATGAGAAAAAGACATCTTACCTGGTCTGACCTGCATGTGACTCCACAGCGATGTGGCTGAGCATCCCTCACCCACTGGGTAACTAGTAAAGGGAAATAAATGCTGGTCTAGCCAGCTCCATCCACCAGCCAATGAAGCCCACTCTCCATGAATGAGCGAATCCTATGATCCCTCCAAAGGACCAGCAAACCAAGAAAGGAGGCCTCTGACTTACCCTATACCAGCCTTCTGCATGGTGTAGATCTGTTCCCACTGCATCCATGAGATCAGGCCCTTATATAACCAGCAAGTAGCAGGAAGTCCAGTCTAAGGAGGAGACACATCTATTGTGGGGTGGTTGCAACTATGGAAATAACTGGCGCAAATAGAGTCAACAAGGAATTCAGGAGACATGTCTTCACTCAGCCTGGTTAGTTATGTAAAGTCAAGTGCACCAATCATTTCAGTATTGTGTCTACTGGGAAGGCTGAGAGATTGGGAATTCTGTGGTGAGTGACTCACTTCCTAACTATAACACAGCATAGCTTTCTCCATTTGCCTGATGAGAGATGCTCCTAATAGCACTCAAGAAACTCAACGCAGTGATGTTGTGGCAATTTCATTGGACTGGTACTCTAGAAACCCAAGCTAATTCTCTGGGGTCATGGGTTCAAATCCCACTTAAAGCAGCTAGTATGAATAAAAATTCAACGGATAAATCTAGAATCGACAGCGAGATGTGGTGATAACTAGACAATAGGAAAGTGCACCCTTTTTAAAGAATAGGGGAAGAAACATCATGGACTTCAATAAGGCATTTGATAAGGTTCCCCATGGTAGGCTCATTCAGAAGGTCAGGAGGAATGGGATACAGGGGAACGTAGCTGCCTGGATACAGAATTGGCTGGCCAACAAAAGACAGCGAGTGGTAGTAGAAGGAAAATATTCTGCCTGGAAGTCAGTGGTGAGTGGGGTTCCACAGGGCTCTGTCCTTGGGCCTCTACTGTTTGTAATTTTTATTAATGACTTGGATGAGGGGATTGAAGGATGGGTCAGCAAGTTTGCAGACGACACAAAGGTTGGAGGTGTCGTTGACAGTATAGAGGGCTGTTGTAGGCTGCAGCGGGACAGTGACAGGATGCAGAGATGGGCTGAGAGGTGGCAGATGGAGTTCAACCTGGATAAATGCGAGGTGATGCATTTTGGAAGGTCGAATTTGAAAGCTGAGTACAGGATTAAGGATAGGATTCTTGGCAGTGTGGACGAACAGAGGGATCTTGGTGTACAGATACATAGATCCCTTAAAATGGCCACCCAAGTGGACAGGGTTGTCAAGAAAGCATATGGTGTTTTGGCTTTCATTAACAGGGGGATTGAGTTTAAGAGTCGTGAGATCTTGTTGCAGCTCTATAAAACTTTGGTTAGACCGCACTTGGAATACTGCGTCCAGTTCTGGTCGCCCTATTATAGGAAAGATGTGGATGCTTTGGAGAGGGTTCAGAGGAGGTTTACCAGGATGCTGCCTGGACTGGAGGGCTTATCTTATGAAGAGAGGTTGACTGAGCTCGGTCTCTTTTCATTGGAGAAAAGGAGGAGGAGAGGGGACCTAATTGAGGTATACAAGATAATGAGAGGCATAGATAGAGTTGATAGCCAGAGACTATTTCCCAGGGCAGAAATGGCTAGCAGGAGGGGTCATAGTTTTAAGCTGGTTGGAGGAAAGTATAGAGGGGATGTCAGAGGCAGGTTCTTTACACAGAGAGTTGTGAGAGCATGGAATGCATTGCCAGCAGCAGTTGTGAAAGCAAGGTCATTGGGGTCATTTAAGAGACTGCTGGACATGCATATGGTCACAGAAATTTGAGGGTGCATACACGAGGATCAATGGTCAGCACAACATTGTGGGCTGAAGGGCCTGTTCTGTGCTGTACTGTTCTATGTTCTATGTTCTATTCAGGCTAAAGCAGCCTATTTATGATGACCCCAATCCTCCATCAAGCTCAATAATTTTAAAACCTTAACACCTCCTCCCATGTCCTTCACTCACCTGCTCTCTCCCTTGGCCCTGTAATGATATGGGCTGCTTTCAACACAGCTGACCCATTTTCACCCACTTATGGTCACCATTGACAGCTTTTCTTTCGACCTTGGCATCCTATCATCCATCCCTTTGTCTGCCCAACTGTCTTTCTTTTTCTCTCTCTGTCTGGGCTTCACCTGTGCCTGTTCATTCATTCCTTTAACCCCACACCCACCTGTCTTCAACATATATACCACCTTTTCCAGGCTACTATCAGTTCAGAAGAAGGGCCACATTGACTCTGTTTTAATCCATAGATGCTGCCAGGCCCGCCGAGTTTCTCCAGCAATTTCTGTTTTTGTTTCAGAAAGGGCTTAATTGTCTAATTCTTGGAATAGAACATAGAACAGTACAGCACAGTACAGGCCCTTTGGCCCATGATATTGTGTCAACCATTTACCCTCATCCGAAGGTCTATCTAACCTCCACTCCTACCTTACACTATCATCCATACGCCTATCTAATAGCCACTTAAATGCCCCGAATGAAGCTGATGCCACTACCCTCTCCAGCAATGCATTTCACACCCCCACCATTCTCTGAGTAAAGAACCTACCTCTGATGTCTCCCCTATATCTATGTCCACTCACTTTAAAACTATGCCCCCTCTTAATAGCTACCTTCACCCTAAGAAAAAGTCTCTGGCTGTCTACTCTATCTATACCTCTGATCATATTGTACACCTCTGTCAAGTCACCTCTCATCCTTCATTGTTCTCAAGAGAAAAGCCCTAGCTCTCTCAGCCTTTCCTCGTAAGCCTATCCCTCCATTCCATGAAACATCCTGGTAAATCTCCTCTGCATCTTTTCTAACGCTTCCACATCTTTCCTGTAATAGGTGGTTTGACTTATGAGGAGAGGTTAGACAGGCTAGTATTGTACGTGTTGGAGGTTAGTAGAGTAATAGACAACGTAATTAAAAGATATAAGAGGAAGCAAGGGCTTGACCTGGTAGATGCTTCCTCTTCTGGGAGAATTGAGGGTCACTGCCCATTTAAAAGAGATGTGAAGAGAGATTTATTTTGACAGAGGATCCCGAGTCTTTGAAACTCTCTTCCTCAAAAGGCAGCGGAAGCAATGTTTGAATACTTTTCAGGCAGTGGAAGATAGGTTCTTGTTAAGCAAGGGAAGTAGATGAGCAAGTGGAATTATCAGATCAGGCATGGTTTTGCTCACTGGAGGAATAAGCTTGAGGGACCAATTAGAATATTCCCGTTCTTAAGTTATGCTTGGCTGTTTGTAATTGTTTCCCAAACCTTTTAGAACATTCCTGTTAAAGAACAATGCAAGAAATACATGAGAGGTACGATGGCCACAATATACTCTCACCTTGGGACCACCAAATTTAGTTAACAGTATTCAAACCCCATGCAATTAAAAAATGGATATTTACTTAAATTAGAATAACTTGCAGCACCATAAGCAGAGACCGAGGTGAGTCGGATTAATTGGTAGCGTTTCCAAGATTGGCTGAAAGGTCATCTTCTGCTTCAGTGCTATATGATTTTACAATGTGCTGGCTTGGCTTCAAACAGAGGAGTTGGGGAACTCTGAGAGGAAAGCAATGGAAGAGAGAAGCAGAAATTCAAAATCCTTGGATGGATGTATTGTTGAGATTCCTTGGATACATAACAGTAAAGCTGAGAACAAGTGGAGGTGTTCTGAACTTGTGCAGGAGCAGACAGAGGCAGAAAGCAGACTCTTGTCCATAACCCTGATTCATCATTTATTGGGCATCCCAGTGCATTAGACTCTGGGCTCATGAAGACAGTCATTTCTTCTCAGTTTCATCTCATGTCCTTTGGGTAATGTGCCACCCTTATCCCATCTGGCCTTCTTAAGAGTCATAGAGTCATACAGCACAGAAATAGACTCTTCCACCCAACTAATCCACACTAACTACATTCCCAAACTAAACTAGCCTGACCTGTCTGTGCTTGACCTGCAAACTCTTCCTATTCATGAACTTAACCAAAGGTCTTTTAAATGTTGGAACTGTACCCACATCCACCACTTTCTCTGGCAGCTCATTCCACACACAAACCATTCACTGCATAAAAAAAATTGCCCTTTGTCTTTTTTAAACCTTTCTCCTGTCACCTTAAAAATATGACCCCTAGTTTTGAAATCCCCCAACCAGGGAAAAGACCCTAATCATTCACCCTATCCATGCCCCTGATGATTTATAAAGGTCACCCCTCAACGTCTTGTGCTTCAGTGAATAAAGTCCTGGCCTTGTGAATTCTAGTCCAACAGCAGTGTGGTTGACTCATTGCTGCCTGTCCAAATGGCCCAGGCTAGCCACTCAGCTCAAGGTCAGTTCGGGATGGGCGATTAATGCTGCCTTTTCCAGCAATGTCCGATGTCTTGTCTTTCTCTATGCTGAGCGTTCAGTGTGCTGGGTCAAGCCTTTGCGTGCCTCCTGACTGATTGTCGCCTCTGAGTTAAAAGGCCATGGGTTCAAGTCCCAGCCCTTAGACCTGAGCCACGAAATCCCGGCTGGAGCATCCGGTGGGGTACTGAGGGAATGCCCCACTGTCAGAGGGGCTGCTGTTTGGATGAGGGATTAATCAGAAGTTGCATAGGATCCAATAGCAGTTGCTTGATAAAGAGCGGGTGGTTCTCTCCATTCTCCAATATTTATCCATCAACCGATATCACTAGGATGGATTATTGGTCATTTATCACAGTTCGAGATGTCCAAGCATGCTGATGCCACAGTGCATCAGAGATTACAATTCAAAAAACTCTAGCACTGAAGCACTTTAAGGTGTTCTGAGCTGGTGAAAGGCTTCACAAGTTCTTCTTAATTGGTAGGAGTAACTGGAAGGCAAAGTACTGGGCTAATGGTAAGATTCTTGACAGTGTAGACGAGCAGAAAGATCTCGGTGTTCATGTACACAGATCCTTGAAAGTTGCCACCCAGGTTGACAGGGCTGTTAAGAAGGCATACAGTGTTTTAGCTTTTATTAATAGAGGGATCGAGTTCCGGAACCAAGTGATTATGGTGAAGCTGTGCAAAACTCTGGTGCGGCCGCACTTGGAGTATTGCGTACAGTTCTGGTCACCGCATTATAAGAAGGATGTGGAAGCTTTGGAAAGGGTGCAGAGGAGATTTACTAGGATGTTGCCTGGTATGGAGGGAAGGTCTTACGAGGAAAGGCTGAGGGACTTGAGGCTGTTTTCATTAGAGAGAAGAAGGTTGAGAGGTGACTTAATTGAGACATATAAAATAATCAGAGGGTTAAATAGGGTGGATAGGAGAGCCTTTTTCCTAGGATGGTGACGGCGAGAACAAGGGGCCATAGCTTTAAATTGAGGGGAGAAAGATATAGGACAGATGTCAGAGGTAGTTTCTTTACTCAGAGAGTAGTAAGGGAATGGAACGCTTTGCCTGCAACGGTAGTAGATTCGCCAACTTTAGGTACATTTAAGTCATCATTGGACAAGCATATGGACGTACATGGAATAGTGTAGATTAGATGGGCTTCAGATTGGTATGACAGGTCGGCACAACATCGAGGGCCGAAGGGCCTGTACTGTGCTGTAATGTTCTATCTATCTTCTATCTACCTGATAGTTCTCGTTTCACCTTGTCATGGTGGCCACACATAATAGACTGAGCCCTTTCACCTTAATTAACCCCCAAAGAGAAGAGCCCATTTCCATAGAATCCCTAGGGCATGGAAGCAGGCCATTTGGCCCATCAAGTCCACACCAACCCTCTGAACAGCATCCCACCTTGCACCACCCACCACCCACTCTCTGTACGCCTGTATAATGGCTTACTCACTAACCTGTTCAACTGTGGCAAATAAGCGCAGCCAATCCATCCAACCTGCACTTTGTTGGACTGCGGGAGGAAACTAGAGCACCCAGAGGAAACCCCAGCAGAGAGGCTGTAAACTCCACACAGACAGTCGCCTGAGGCTGGAATTGAACCCAGGTCCCTGGTGCTATGATGTGGCAGTGCTAATACCGAGAGACCATGCTGCCCACAAGTTTTGTTTACGCATTGACTTGAAAGTCACTCTGAGTGTAGAGGAATCAGTGTTAGATGTGCCAGTGATGAAGCCTACATGGTGAATTAGTGGCCCTGCCCTGGAATAATAATTTTATGTGCATTAATGATCACCATAACCTATCTCTCCTCTCTCTCCAGGTATTGAGTTAACAGCCGTCATACTAGCTTTTGGGTTAATCTGTGCTCTTGCATTATGTGGGCTTGGTCTCACCTACATCATCAGGTATGATATTTTCAACATTTTTAGCATTGGCTTGATATAAAATTATGAAGGGACTAGCTAAGATAGAAGTGGGGATTTGGGGTGGGGGGGGGGGGGGGGCGTTGTTTTCATTGAAACTAGACCCAAGGAGCATAGCCTCAAAATAACTGGGAGCAGGTTTAGGACTGAGTTGAGGAGAAACGTCTTCACCCAAAGGGCTGTGAATCTGTGGAATTCCCTGTCCAGTGAAGCAGGTGAGGCTTAGTCGTTGAATGTTTTTAGGCAAAGATATGTAGATTTTTGAACAGTAAAAGGACTTAAGGGTTACAGTGAGTTGTTAGGTAAGTGGAACTGAGTCCACGAGAAGATCAACCATGATCTTATTGAATGGCAGAGTCGGCTGGACAGGCCAGATCCCTGCTCCTGCTCCTATTTCTTATGGTCTTCATGAGCTTACTCACGGCAGAGTCAGGGGCAGTAGCTTTTTAATTTTACCCTTGTTCTAGAGATTCCAAAACATCCAAAAAGTTCAATTAGGAGAGGAGTAGACCACTCAGCCCTTCTAGACTGTTCAGTCATTCATAAGGTTATGACAGGTCTGATTACTCCACATTCCCACCTACCCATGACTGCCTTTCATCCTCTGGTTTATCAGTAATCTATCTCCCATGGCCCTGAAAATATTCAAAGACTCTGCTTCCTCTACCTTTTGAGAAAGAGAGTTCTAAAGACTCATAACCCTCTCCTGTCCTCCGAGGAGACTGAGGGAGAGCAATTATCGAGATGTATAAAATTTTGAGGGGGCAGAGGTAGGGTAGAGGGGAAGAAATGTTACCCTGTGGTGCAGGGATCAATGACCAGGGGGTCATAGATTTAAGGTGAGGGGGGCAGGAGGTTTAAAGGAGATGTGAGGAAAATTCTTTTCACCCAGAGGCTGGTGGGAACCTGGAACTCACACCTGTCAGGTTAGGAAAGGCAGAAACCTTTATCACAGTTAAAGATGTATGCAGATGTGCACTTGCGATGCTAAGGCTTACAAGGCTATGGGCCAAGTGCTGGAAAATGGAATTAGAATTGATAGGTGCCTGTTTTTGGCAGGTGTGGACATGGTGGGCTGAAGAGCTTTTTCCTGGGATGTAGACCACTATAACTTTATGACTTTGCGAGAGAAAAGAATGTCCTCATCTCTTTCTCAAGTGTACAACTCCCTATTTTGAAACAGCGACCTCTAGTTTTGGATTTTCCCACAAGACCATAAGAAATTGGAGCAGGAACAGGTCATTGGGCCCCTCGTGCCTGCTCTGCCATCCAATAGGATCATGGCTGAGAGGAAACATCCTTTCTACATGTACCCTGCCAGGTCCCCTCAGGAGTTTAGGTGATTCAACTGTCACCTCTCACTCTAAACTTAAACAATCTTTCCTCCTAAGGTACCCCACCCATTCCAGGGATTAGTGTAGGAAACTTACTTTGAATTGCATCCAATGCTTATACATCCTTCCTTCAACAAGGAGTCCAGTACTGTACACATTACTCAAGATGAGGTTCAGCACCTCGAATTATGGCTTTCTGATTTCTCGTTCCTCAGGACAGAAGGGATATGAGGAACTATCACAGAATCCACAGTAATCATAGAATACCTATAGCGTAGAAGCAGGCCATTCAGCCTATCCAAGTCCACACTGACCCTCTGAAGAGCATCCCACCCTGACCCACCCTATTGCTGTAGTCCTGCATTTCCCGTGGCCAATCCACCTATCCTGCATATCCCTGGACACTATAGGCAATGTAGCATGGCCAATCCACCTAGCCTGCACATCTTTGGACTGTGGGAGGAAACTGGAGCACCCGGAGGAAACTCACACTGACATGGGGAGAACATGCAAACTCCACACAGACAGTTGCCTGAGGGTGGGATTGAACCTGGGTTCCTGGTGCTGTGAGACAGCAGTGCTTAACACTGGGCCACTGTGCCACCCCGATGTGTCTGTATGATATGGTCTATTTGCCAGATATTTATCCATTTACTTAATCTATCTATGTATCATTTTGTCGCCTTCTTAAGGCCTCATCACAACTTACTTTCCTCCACCTCTTTGTGTCTTCAGTGAATTTCTCACTAATACCTGCTGTCCCTTCAATTAAGTCGTTTACACAAATCATAAAAAAATTGAATTAATGGCACTGATCACTGTGGATCACCACTTGTTACATTTTTAACATCTTGAAAATGACCCAATTACTCTCCATACCCTGCTAGCCAGCCCATCTTCCACCCATATCAATACGCAATGAGCTTTAATTTTCTGCGATAATCTTTGGTGTAGCACCTTATTGATGCCTTCTGGAAATATATTTATAAGTATTGTACATCCACAGGTTTCCCTCTTATTCATGACATAAGATACTTCCTCAAAGAGCTACAAAAAATTGGTTCAACATGATATTCCTTTCACAAAGCCAAGGCTTGCCGTCTAGTAATAAAGACTGATACTATTCTCACTTCAGGCACCGAATCCAGATGATACAGATGGTGAAAGGGCCGAACAAGATCATAATGACCCTCGAAGATCTCACTTTCATCAATCCACAACTCAGTAAGAAGGTTAGTGCACCTGTTTATGTCTGTAACTGCTGGCACTGCTTTGCATTACTGTGTGAGAAAGATTATGATCATAGCTGTCCATTAAATGGAAACAGGCCGTTCGGCCCACGTGTGGTCAATGCCTGTGCTTGTACTCCACACGTTTGGTATGTTAGAGGGTGAATACAACCATTGGGATGAACAAATTCAACTCTTGTTTACTTTTTTGAATGGATAAAAATCACAGACAATCATTTTCTGGTACATTCTCCACGGTAATGCCTTGACCAATCAGATTCAACTTGCCAACCAACTCACACCCATCTCTCACGTAGTGTACATTGATAATGGGAACTGCAGATGCTGGAGAATTCAAGATAATAAAGTGTGAGGCTGGATGAACACAGCAGGCCAAGCAGCATCTCAGGAGCACAAAAGCTGACGTTTCGGGCCTAGACCCTTCATCAGAGAGGGGGATGGGGTGAGGGTTCTGGAATAAATAGGGAGAGAGGGGGAGGCAGACCGAAGATGGAGAGAAAAGAAAATAGGTGGAGAGGAGAGTATAGGTGGGGAGGTAGGGAGGGGATAGGTCAGCCCAGGGAAGACGGACAGGTCAAGGAGGAGGGATGAGGTAGTAGGTAGGAAATGGAGGTGTGGCTTGGGGTGGGAGGAAGGGATGGGTGAGAGGAAGAACAGGTTAGGGGAAGCAGAGACAGGCTGGACTGGTTTTGGGATGCAGTGGGTGGAGGGGAAGAGCTGGGCTGGTTGTGTGGTGTACATTGTTGTTCCCTTTGAAATTTGGCATTCTTGCATTTGTCCTGATGAGTGCAAGATGAAAAGCATCAACAAACAGCTTGTCTTGTGTTTCAGCAATATTTATTTATCTTTCTTGCAAGCTCTTGCAATGTGAGCATCACTGGCCATAGCCACATTTAATGTTCACCCATGACTATCTTCGAGAAGATAGTGGTGAGCTGCCTTCTTTCACCATTGCAAGTCCATGTGGGTCGTGTACACTCATAATGCTGTTAGAAAAGGAGTTCCAGGATTGTGACCCAACAACACTGAAGGAATGGCAATATACACCCAAATCAGGATAGTGGTTTGGAGGCGGTGGTGTACCTTTGTATCAGATGTCACTGTCCTTCCAAATGATGGAGGTTGGAGGCTACTAGGTGAAATCAAAAGATCCTTGGTGAGTTCCTGCACTGTATTCTTTGATGGGTACCCACTGTGCATTGGTAGTGGAAAGAATGAATGTATAAAGTGGTGGGTCAGGTGCCAATTCAGGGCCTTACCCAGCTATCAGCCTACACTCAAAATTTCTCTTGAACAATTCCTCCAGAAACCATTTTATTAGTTTCTGATTACAATATAGGAGCAAGACCCACATGGCTGAAGAAAGAACTAAGATGTTGAGTCAATTCAGTGCTTAAGTGATTCAAAGCTTAGGTTTGAGGGGAATTTGAAAGAAAGGTAGGTAAGAATGTGATGACAGTGATAAGGATGGCAGGACATGCTGATGGGGTGAGATGAAGGGTGTTGGGAGGAGGCAAAGGGCCATTGGGCTAAATGGCCCAACTTCTATGTAATGGTCATTAATCTTCTGTTCTTTCTGATAGTGAGATTGAAGGGTGGAAGGGGATTTAATCAGTGGGAGGGTGGAAGATGCATGCCCTTCCTATACCCTGATCAAGCTGAGACCCTGGAGTAGACAATTATTAATCATGCATGAGCATCGTTGCCATGCACCTGGTGTAAACTCAGCTCCAGGCAGGCTTGGTTCTACACAAGGTTGTGAAATGTTCGGATTGAAAGAGGAAGCGAACGCTAAGGGAGATTTAGGATTTCCAGCTCTTTGGAGTCCTGAGTAAGAATGAGTTAGAGTAAGAGGTAGTGACACAGGTGTTTAGGCAAGGTTTAGGAAAGGTGGAATAGCTTTTCCTTATTTGTGCCATTATCCTTTCCTGGTGGGTCTTTCTGCAACATATTAATGTTGGAATACAAATCTGAGTTAGTTCTCATGCCTTAATGCTATGAGAAATGAATCATCTGCCAACGTTTGGTCCAATTTTGTCTATACTTTCCTAAAAAGGATGTTAGCGTCTGCCAATCGGGTTTCACTGCAAGCTGCCAGCTTCTGAACACTATCTTTATTTCGGATGTATTGAATGAACTACATTTAAATCTCAGACCCTGAGGTGTTCTGGAGTTGTTGATACCCAATACTGGAGCTCAGTGAGTATGAAGAAATGGTTTCTAGTGGCCAGTAACCAGAGAACTCAGCTGGAAGTTCAGCAGCAAAAAAATGAAAAAGGCAAAGAAGGGATTTTCTTCATACAGCAAGTTATGAGGATTTGCAAAGTACTGCCTGAGAGTCTGGTTGAAACGGATAAGGACATAAGAACTAGGAGCAGGAGTAGGCCCTCGGGCCCCTTGAGCCTTCCCTGCCATTTAATAAGATCATGGCTGATCTTTTTGAGATTCAGCTCCACTTACCCACCCGTTCATCATAACCCTTATTTCCTTTACTATTCAAAAATTTATCCAGCCTCGCCTTAAACACATTCGGCGAGGTAGCTTCAATCGCTTCACTGGGCAGGGAATTCCACAGATTCACAACCCTTTGGGTGAAGAACTTCCTCCTGACCTCAGTCCTACATCTGATTCCTTTTATTTTGAGGCTATGCCCTCTAGTCCTAGTTTCACCTGCTGGCAGAAGCAACGTCCCTGCCTTCACTTTATCTATTCCCTTCATAGTCTTATATGTTTCTATAAGATCTCCCCTCATTCTTCTGAATTCCAATGAATATAATCCCAATCTATTCAGTCTGTCCTCATAATCCAACCCTCTCAACTCCGGAATCAACCGAGTGATTCTCCTCTGCACCTCCTCCAGTGCTAGTATATCTCTTCTCAAGTAAGGAGACCAAAACTGCACACAGCACTCCAGGTGTGGCCTCACCAGGACCCTATACAGCTGCAGCATGGCCTCCCAGTTTTTAAACTCCATCCCTATTAGAAAGGAATTGGATTGTAGCTCAAAAGAGGAAATAGAAACATCACAGGGCTATGGAGCTAGTGGATTAATTGAAAACAAAAACAGAAATTGCTGGAAAAGCTTAGCACTTCTGGTAACATCTGTGGAGAGAAAGCAAAGTTAACATTTCAGGTCCAGGGATCCTTCTTCAGAACTGGAGTCAAAACATTCATTCTGCTTTCTCTCCACAGATGCTGCCAGACCTGCTGAGTATTTCTTACAATTTCTGTACATGTTTCTGATTTCCAACATCTGCAATTTTTCTTTATTTCTAGATTTATTGGAAAACTCTTTTAAAGAGCATGGTGAAGCATATGGACTCCTAATCTGCTTTTTCTTTTATTTTGGGTCTTAATGTCCACTTTGTAAAGTGGACACATTAGTCTGACTGTGAAAATCATTACACTGTGGAAACAGGCTCTTCATTTCAACAAGTTCACACTGATCCTCAGATCATCCCACCCAGACCCATCCCCCTGTAGCCCACACAACCCTGGACACTATGTGCAATTTAGCATGGCCAATCCACCCAGCCTGCACATCTTTGGACGTGGGAGGAAACCCACACAGACATGGGGAGAATGTGCAAACTGCACACAGACAGCTGCCTGAGGCTGGAAGCGAGCCCACAACCCTGGCACTGTGAGGCAGCACCGCTAACCACTGAGCCACTGTGCCCCGTTTCTAACAGCACTGTTGGCGGGTACCTTCACTATCAAACTGCTGCAGTACAAGAAGGCAGCTCATCACCACTTTTCAGGGGGAAGTTAGGGATGTGCAACAAATGTCAACCTTGCCAGTAATATGCACATCTGAAGAATTATTTTTTAAAAAAGAATGTCTTTCCATCTCAATCTAGAAAATAAATCTGGATGAGCTGAGTGATGGAAGAAGTGTATCTGAACGGAAAAGTCTCAAATCTGGAATTTGCTCACTGTCCGGCAAAAGCCTTACTACAGTAACCCACGAGAATTCAAATGTAGCTCTGTACGAGGTAAATACCTTTTGCTTCCAGGTTGTTGGTTATCAGAACATTACAATTATGTTTATGAGCATGTATTTCACTTTGGAATGTCCTATTGGTGATAACGTTTCCATATCAACCTAAATTTTACAACAGAAACCGGGATGAGGTTTTCGGTGCTGACCATTATTAACTCAGTTGGCAACTTCTATCATGCACAAACATCTAGTTGAAATGTAAAAATCAAAATTTCAGTTTCTGTCCTCTTCCATAAGCTTTGCCATAGCCACATCTCCCCAAGAAGTTCAGCATTCAAATACATTGATAGCCCTTGAGTTATCATATCTGTATCTCAGTGAGATGAATGTACCTGCTTCTCTTAGCAGTGCCTAAGAGAACAGATAGGCTGGACTTATTTTCCTTAGCGTAGAGAAGGGTGAAGGAGGATCTGATCAAGGTGTACACATTAGACATCACAGAAAAAGGAAGACATGTCAGTTTTACAGTAAGTTCATTTTCAACTGTGCAATAAGTCTTAATTACTTAAAAACCACCTCTATGTCACTGAAAACTAACTTTTACTAGTGTGGAGTCTCATTCCTCTACCTAGATCTCAGATTCCCAATCATGTGCTGCTCTGAAAATATTCTCAAATGACTCCAACTCCATGTGATTGAGCCTACGAACTTGGCAAGTGCACTTGTAATGTATAGCAGACCCTGTACTTCATTCCCACCTTAATTTCAAAAGATATTTTGCTCCACCTTATTCTGAGCCCTTAGCAATCTCGCATTATCACTCTCAAACTTTGCTTCATGAATCCTTGGGTATATGTCGATAATTTTCAGAGGAATGCATGAAATAAAAAAAAAGTGCTTGTTGAGCAGGGCTGACCTTACAGATATCTGGTGACTGAACAAAAACTATGATCAAGTGTAACAAATGAATTGCAGACAAACAAGCAGAGTGCGAGCCAGGATGCAGTTGCAGTGTGTAACTGTTGCATGTGTAATGTGGAGTGGGCTCAGATGATCATAGAGATTTTACAGCGTGGTTAGAGCCCCTTCAGCCCATTGTGTCTTTGCCAGTCATCCAACAGCCATCCAATCCAAGATAACAAAGTATGAAGCTGGATGAACACAGCAGGCAAAGCAGCATCTCAGGAGCACAACCCAGATTCTCCACCATCTGTAGTTCCCATTATCTCTGATCCATCCAATCCAATCCCATTTTCCAGCACTTGATCCATTGCGTTGTATGCTATGGCATTTCAAGTGCTCATCTAAATATTGTTTTAAAATATCTTGAGTGCTTCTGCCCTTTGAGGTAGTGAGTTCCAGATAGCCACGACCTGAAAAAATCTTTCCTCAAATCTCCTTTAAGCCTCCTGCTCCTTACTTTCAGACTGTGCTCCACTCACAGCTACTAGAGGAAAACGCTTCTCCCTATCGATACGTCTATGCCCCTCAGATCTTTGTACACCTCAGTCAGATTCTCCCTCACCCTTCCCAGTTTTGAGGGAAACAACCTAATCTAATCTCTCAGACTCTGCTGAGGGAAGCAGATATATACATCTCATTGATACACTTATTTTCTTGAAAGCATAGTTAAAACATTTGTTCTGTGTAGCACATTCATATCATGAGTACTATATAATATTAGAATTTAGATTGAATCGATGGGATGGTGGAGTGATTACAAATTCATTTTTAAATAGGCCACTTCAACCGAATATCTTTGAGAAACACTGACCGAACGTATGTGGTGAAGATGGCTTCATGGCCACCTCAAGCTAGAGTCATAGAGATGTACAGAAACAGACCCTTCGGTCCAGCTCATCCATGCCAACCAGATATCCTAAATTATTCTAGTCTCATTTGCCAGCATTTGGTCCATATCCGTCCAAACTCTTCCTTTTCACATAGCCATCCAGATGGCTTTTAAGTATTGTAAACGTACCAGCCTCCACCACTTCCTCTGGCAGCTCATTCTATACCCGCACCACCCTCTGTGTGAAAACATTGCCCCTTAGATCCCTTTTAAATCTTTTCCCTCTCACCTTAAATCTATGCCCCTCTAGGTTTGGACTCTCCCACCCTGGGGAAAAGACCTTGGTTATTCGCCCTTTCCTTGCCCCTCATGATTTTATAAACTTCAATAAGGTCACCCCTCAGCCTCTGGCTCTCCAGGGGGAAAATAGCCCCAGACTGTTCAGCCTCTCCCTGTAGCTCAAATTCTCCAAACCTTGGCAACAACTGTCTTAATCTTTTCTGAACCCTTTCAAGTTTTGCAACATGCTTCTTATAGCAGGAAGGCCAGAATTAAATGCAATTGAATGTCCTGGACTGCTGCAACATAATGTCCCAACTTCTATAACTCAATGCACTGACCAATAAAGACAAGCATACCAAACACCTTCTCCACTACCTGGCTGACCTGCCACTCCATTTTCAAGTAACTATAAACCTGCTCTCCAAGGCCACTTTGTTCAGCAAAACTCCCAACGACCTTACCAATTAAATGTATAAGTCCTGCCCTGATGCAAAATGCAGCACCTCATATTTATCTAACTTAAACTCCATCTGCCACTCATCAGCCCATTGCACATCTAAAAAGGTCTCGTAGTACCCTGAGGTAACCTTCTTTGCTGACCAGGAAGACACCAATTTTGGTGTCATCTGCAAACTTACCTCCTATGTTCACATCCAAATCATTTATATAAATGCCAGAAAGCTGTGGACCCAGCACCCTTCCTTGCGGCACACCACTGGTCACAGGCCTCCAGTCTGAAAAGCAAACCTCCACCACCACCTTTTGTCTCCTACCTTTGAATCAATTATGTATCCTCTGGCTATTTTTCCCTGTAGCCCATGTGATCTAACCTTGCTGATGAGTTTACCATGCAGAACCTTAACAAATGTCTTATTCAAATCCACATAGATCAACCCACGACTTTGCCTTCATCAGTCTTGTTTGTCACTTCTTCAAGAAACCCAATCAAGTTAATGAGACAGGATTTCCCATGCACAAAGCCACGTTTACTAACCCTAATCAGTTCTTGCCTTGGCAAAAACATGTAAATGCTGTTCCTCAGGATCACATCCAGATTTTGACTTTGCCCACTAATGGAAAATAGGTGAGAAAGAGCCATTTTTCCTCACAACTATGAGGATTAATCTCCTGACACTTTTCTACAAAGCCTTTAGCACTCAAATATCTCCCTTGCTTCTCGGTAACCAGAACTAGATACTGTACTCAAGGTGAAGCCTTACTGGAGGCCATCACATTGTCATTTATTTTACACTGTTGACTATTCAGGTCAGGATGGTGGCTCAGTGGTTAGCACTGCTGCCTCACAGTGCCAGGGATCTGGGGTCAATTCTACCCTCAGGAGATTGACTGTGTGGAGTTTGTACATTCTCCCTGTCTCTGCATGGGTTTCCTTTGGGTGCTTTGATTTCCCCCCAGAGTCAAAAGATTAGGTTAGGTGGATTGGCCATGCAGCATTAAAGGGATAGTGTGGGCAGGTAGATCTGGGTGGGATGCTCTTGAGAGGGTCAGTGTGGACTTGTTGGGCTGAATGGCCTGTTTCCTCACAGTGGGGATTCTATTCTATTTAGCCCAGCATTTGAACATACAAATATATGAACTATGAGCAGAATAGATCTTTTGGCCCTAAGCCTGCCATTCAATTTAATCATGGGTGATCTTGGCTTGATCCCTTGCATGACAAGGCTCTCATCTACCATTGCCGTACAAATATTTGACGATCCTGTGTCCCTTCCTTCTGAGGAATGGAGTTCTAAATTTGCACAATCCTCTGGCAGAAAGAATTTCTCATCATCTCTGCCCTAAAGAGATGAAACTTGATTTAAAAACAGCTACTTAGTTCTGGACTAACCCACAAAAGGAAACATCCTTTCCATGCCCACCTTGCCAAGACCATTCAAGGTCTTATAGACTCCAATCAAGTCACTTCTCACTTTTCTAAACAGAAACAAGCCCAGTCTGTCCAATAAGCTCATAAGAAAACCAATCCATTGCAGATACCAATCTAATAAATATCCCCTGAATCTAGCATCCTGTGCTTGTAATTGATTGTACGTGCTTAGAATACTATCTATAAACTTATTTATCCTAGTTGTGTTTCTTGGTTGGATTATTTACATTTACCTATAAGGTTTCTTCTTCAGCTTTTTCTCAAAGTATTTAATTTCTGTTTTCAGATGCAAATCAAGAATTGTGGGGCAAAGGCAGGAAAGTGTAGCTGAGGTTGACCACATTAGCTATAACCTCATTGAATGGCAAAGTGGACTTAATGGGCCGAATGGGCTGAATTCTGCTCCCATGTCTTATGGACTTTTGTTATTCTCAGTTCAAATTTCTCCTCGAAAGACGGTTTGCACTGTGTGAAATGCTTGTTTCTTGTTTGAACAGGGGGATTGGGTCTGGCTAAAGAAATTTGACCCTGGAAGTCTCTGTGAGGTACAGAAATCTACAACAAACATACTGAGAAAGGTAAATCTATGGACTAAGGGGCATGTATCCCTTATGTGAGCCCACACAGATCGTATAAAATTTTCATCCCTTTACTCTGTTCTCTCCTTGGCATCATCACTCCCTGCCTCTGTAACCCTTTTCCAGGCCTACAATCATCAGCGTTTCTCCATAATGGTCCTTAGTCTATCTCTCACTCCCCTCTATTTATGCCTGAACTGGAAGCTATGGAATTCCCTCAATTTACTCCACCTCCTTTAAGATGCTTCTTAAAAGCTGCTGTCTGAGCTCGTCCCCTTAATCTTACATACTGTGCTGTTAGGAGTGGGAACTCCCTTCATCCATAGAGTCATAGACTCCCTACAGTATGGAAGCAGGCCATTCAGCCCATTAAGCCTACACCAACCCTCCAAACAGCATCCCACCTAGACCTAACCCTCTACCCTATCGCGGCAATCCTGTATTTTCCACGGCTTCACCTAACTTGCACACTACGGGCAATTTGGACTGTGGTAGGAAACCCACATATTCACAGGAAGAACGTGCAAACTCTACACAGACAGTCACCCGAGGTTGGAATCGAACACAAGTCCCTGATGCTGTGAGGCTGCAGTGCTAACCACTGAGCCAATGTACCTCCTTGAATCATAAAGGTCTACAGCACAGAAAAATACCCTTCAGCCCACTGTGCCTGTCAAAAGCACCCACCTAACTATTTTAATCCCATTTTCCAGCACTTTGCCCGTGGCCTTGTATGTCTTGGTGCTGCAAGTGCACAGCTAAATACTTATAGTGTCATACAGAAAGGTAATTCTAGGATTTTGATCCAACAACATTGCATATTTCCTACTGTCGCTTGGTATCACATTTGCCTGTTGGAAATGTTTGATAGAGATATATATAACATTGCATACGCTGTCATGCAATAAACATGTGCGACACTATGCACACACACCAAGCAAAAATACAGGTGTGTGCAAACCTGTGTAGATTCATAAATATATAATGTGGATAGACTATCACTCCGCAAATGTTCACAGGTATGGGAAATAGATACATGCAATACTTCATTCATACAATGCAGATACATGAAACATGAGCACATACCAATGTCTGCTACAGATGCTTTCAACCCAATCGTACACACGAGCTTACAAATGTGCTGTGTACATTCATGCATCCCTCTGCACACCCAGAGACAAATGTGTTCCAGTGTAAGTGTTTTGAAGGTGTAGGGTGTTTGCAATTCCAGACCATCCATATTCAATTCTAATGCACATTGGTCGTCTTGCTTTTGAAGATGAGAGACTTGCGTAACGAGAATGTGAACCCTTTTCTGGGCTTCCTCTGTGACAGTGGAGTGCTGGCCATCACGAGTGAGTACTGCTCCCGAGGAAGTCTTCACGATCTCCTCAGAAACGATGACGTGAAGCTTGACTGGATGTTCAAGTCCTCTCTCCTAATGGATTTAATCAAGGTAATATCTCAGGGGTGCGCATTGAGGGGAAGTAGCCAGGGAAATCATCAGTGAATGATCACTCATGGAACAACATTGAGGGGAGTTGGCTTGGTCTTGGTTCAAAGTCTTTTGTTGCAACGTTCTTGGGAAATTTCAAGCCTGATCATTTATACTGGTACTAGATCAGAAAAGAGAATAAAATAGGAGAGAGCAGAAAATAGGAGAGGGAAATAACAGAAAAACAGTGAAAGACCTCATGCAGTGCACTTCACAAACAGTCAAGTGATGGTAATTTAGCCACTGTTACATAATGGAGGAAATGTGGCAACTAATTTGCAAGCAGTTAGAAACATTAATGTGAACATTTGTTTGAAAAAAATAGATAAATAATGGAAAGGATATTTTGGATATCTCCCCTGTTCTTCTTTCAAACTGTACAATATTTACACCTTGAGATGGTACATGTAGTTTCAGCTAAATGCCTCTTCTAGAAGATGATATCTCAGAGAGTGCAGAAAGCATTGACCAGAAGGTTTCCAAAGCGAGGGATTTTAGTGACAGGGCTAGGTCTGAGAACCTGTGTTGCCTGTTGGAGAAAAGGTGACTGAGGGAAACTTTAAGTGCACAATGTTACTGTAGATTTTTGAATAAGATTCACAAAACAAACTGTTTCTCTGAGTTGACAGCACAAAGATTTAAGATTTTAATGAATGAGTGATTTGATTGTCCCATGTACAAAGTGTTCTGTTGCCACAATCTGGCACCATTTGGGATTACAAAATGAATCAAAAGAAATAATGGGCATACTACAGCCAGGAGTCCCTGCGGTGCTATCGCCGCAGACAATATCATGCTGCCATTCAAGGATTCGACACATCCGGCCTCCAAACCAGCAGTCACCGCTGACACTGCTCTAACCTCCCCTCAACGTCAGGAAGATGCAGAAAAGAAAAAAAGTAAAAAAGAGAAAGACAAAAAGAAGAGAGAGAAAAAGGTGGCAGTCCTAGAGTGGATGGGCTCGGCCAGAACACTACTTACTATGCTGCCATCTTGACTACAGGAGCACGTCAGAGGCTAGGAATTCTGTAACTCTCCAAAAACTTGCCCTTCATCTACAAGGCACAAGTCAGGTCTCCCATGGATGAGAGCAACTCCAACAACACTGTTTGGTTGTGTTATCAGTACACATTGTTTGGTCTTTGAGTCTTCAGATAGGACTTGAACCAGGTGCTTCTTCCCTGTAGGAACATACAGCAAGAGATGGCCATTCAGACCCTTGACCAGGCTACACCATTCTAGATCATGCCTTGTACAATCCGCATAACCTTTGTTCTCATTAGTAACCAGAATTTCTCAATCTCTTTCTTGAACGTAGTTAATGACTAAACACCTTAGCCTACTGCAAGAAAGTAGGATAACAGCCACTACGATGAAAACCCATTTTAGTGCAGGTGATCAAACATTGGGACAAAGTGGCAGTCTTTAAGGAATATCTTAAGGTAGAAGGAAGAGGCAGAGAGATGTTCAGGATGAAATTCCAGAGGGGAAGGCCAAGCACCAATGGTGGGGAACAGAAGGGGGAAATGCACAAGACAGACTGGTTGCTGTTGGACTGTCTGATCTCACAATGCCCATGTTTATTCCCGGCCAGGGAATGAAATATCTGCACCACCGAGAGTTTCCCCATGGACGCCTGAAATCAGGAAACTGCCTGGTGGATGGGCGGTTTGTGCTGAAGATTGCTGACTACGGCTACTTGGAGTTGTTGGAGACACAGAAGGTTCCACGAGAGAAGCCACCACCAGAAGGTGAGCTGGGTGCAAGGTGGGGCAGGGTGGGTGGGTGCGTTTTCAATACCAGTCACTCAGAGAAAAGGCTAGATAGGCTGTTGTAGGGGTGAGATAGAACGGGTGAGGAAGTGGCACTATCTCCACATCTAATTGGTATGCAACACCAACCCCACTATCAGCTCCCCCCCTCCCCAAGTGGATCCTCATGTGACAATTATCTAACAAATTATTCTTTTAATTAGAAACAAGAATGATTTGGTGGTTGGGAAACAAGTGGTCAGAGGTGTGTAATATCATCCCTAGATAGAAAACAATGTCAGTGCGTCGCACTGACAAATGATTGATTCGTCAAGCCTCGTTTTAGAAACCTAACTGGTCCATTGAGGTCTATGGGATGCCTCTGTCTGGGCTGTGCAACATGTGACACCTATTAGGACATAGAACATAGAACTGTCCAGTGCAGGAACGGGGCCAAACATGATGACAAATTAAATTAATCTCTTCTGCCTGCCATTGGTCCATATCCTCCATTCCTTGCATATTCATGTGCTTATCTGAAAGTCTCTTAAATTCTCCTATTGTATCTGCCTCCACTACCACCCCTGGCAGTGTGCTCCATACTCCTACCACTCTATGTAGACAAAAACTTGCCCATCGTATCTCCTTTGAACATTCCCCCTCCAACCTTAAATGCACGCCCCCTAGTTTTAAACATCTTAACTCTGGGAAAAAAAAAATCTGACCATCAACCCTATCTATGAATCCTGTAATTTTATAGGCTTCTATTAGCCTGAGCCACTCAAGAGAAAACAACCTGAGTTTTTCTAGGCTATCCCTATTGCCCATGCCCTCTAATCCAGGCAGCATCCTGATAAACCTCTTCTGCACCCTCTCCAAAGCCTCCACATCCTTCCTGTAATGTGATGACCAGAATTCTATGCCACATGGTTTACTTCTCAAATGCTTTGGACTGGCACTGCATGTTGTTTCACCGTAAGGATTGACAAAATGAACTTTGTTGTTCTTTTTATCCAGGCAGCAATTTTCAGAATGAAATGTTGAGGTCCTTCAGTTTTATAATGAGATTTACTGCCTGTGCCTTAACTGTGTCTCAGTCCCATTCACCTCCCAGTTCTTTGCTTTCTGATGTACTTTGGCTCCTTGTATGGAACATTTAATAATTCTCATTCTTCTTTCAAATATCTCACCCTCCCTATCTCCGTAACCTTTTCCAGTCCCATAACATAAGATATTGGAGCAGAATTAGGCCATTCCATAAGACCATAAGACACAGGAGTGGAAGTAAGGCCATTCAGCCCATTGAGTCCACTCTGCCATTTAATCATGGCTGATGGACATTTCAACTCCACTTCCCTGCACTCTCCCCACAGCCCTTAATTCCTTGCGAAATCAAGAATTTATCAATCTCTGCCTTGAAGACATTTAAAGTCCCGGCATCCACAGCGCTCGCTGGCAATGAATTCCACAGGCCCACCACTCTCTGGCTGAAGAAATGTCTCCTCATTTCCATTTTAAATTTACCCCCTCTAATTCTAAGGCTGTGCCCACGGGTCCTAGTCTCCCCGCCTAACGGAAACAACTTCCCAGCGTCCACCCTTTCTAAGCCATGCATTATCTTGTAAGTTTTTATTAGATCTCCCGTCAACCTTCTAAACTCTAATGAATGCAATCCCAGGATCCTTAGCCGTTCATCGTACATTAGGCCTACCATTCCAGGGATCATCCGTGTGAATCTCCATTGGACACGCTCCAGCGCCAGTATGAGGTGTGGGGCTCAAAATTGGACACAGTATTCTAAATGGGGCCTAACTAGAGCTTTTCAGCCCATTGAGTCTGAGCCACCATGTGATCTCGGCTGTTAAGTTTCTCAGTCCCAATCTCCTGCCTTCTCCCCATAACCCTTGACTCCTTCAAGATCAAGAACCAATTGATCTCTGCCTTTGTTTTTGCTGTGTTAAAGGTACTACGTGAATGCAATTTGTTGTTGTGTGCACTGAAAGACTGAATGCCTGGCACACTTTTTGGTAGATCCACCGAAATTAAAAAAAACGCTGTCCCCTTTTTCCATTCTCAGAATTATTCTGGACAGCTCCTGAGTTCCTGAGAGACCCTGAATTGTCCAAGAAGCCAACGCTGAAAGGAGACACTTACAGCTTCGCCATTATTTTGCAGGAAGTCGTGGTTCGAGGCTCCCCTTATTGCATGTTAGATCTCAGCCCTGAAGGTGAGTTCAGTGTTACATTCCTTTGCAGTGATGATTAATCTGTCCAAACATTGATGGCTTTACTGTTTCCATTTACAAGGATGTTGCCAGGGTTGGAGGGTTTGAGCTATAGGGAGAGACTAAATAGGCTGGGACTATTTTCCCTGGGGCATCAGAGGAGGAGTGATGACCTTATAGAGGTTTATAAAATAATGTGGGGCATGCATGGGGTGTATAGTCAAGGTTGTATTCCTGCGGTAGGAGATTTCAAATCTCGGGGGGCATACTTTTAAGGTGACAGGAGCAAGATTTAAAAGGGACCTGAGGGGGAGCTTTTTCACACTGAGGGTGGTTTGTACGTGGAATGAACTGCCAGAGGAAGTGGTAGATGCAGGTAGTGGAAGAACATCTAAGGACATTTGGGCAGGTTCATGAGTGGGAAAAATTTAGAGGGATATGGGTCAAATGCAGGCAAATAGGACTAGTTGAACTTGGGAAACTTGGTTGACATGGACAAGTTGGACTGAAGGTTCTGTGTCGTGTTTTATGACTCTTTGAATTAAAAACAGTGAATATGGAAATGAGAATTGCACATTAGATAAAGATTTCAAGGGAATTTTAGGCTCTGGAGTTGGGTTGATCATTCATGAGGTTGTTATCTCTAATGTTTTGATTTCAGCTGCTTTCTGTGGCAGAGAATTGCTGGGTTGGGAATGAAATCAACAATATATGGTGCAGAATCGTTGGGAATGGTCATGGAATTCTATTGGAGAATTGGAAATGTCAGGAATGTGGTTGGGAATCAGATCCCGTCCTCCTCTTTTAAGGTGCTCCTGAGTCAACCTGACTTGGGGAGAATCTGGCCATTGGTCTACATTATATGTTCCACTGAGATAGCCAGGTTTCTCTGGAATATAGGAAACCTGCCAGTGCAAGGGAAGTGACAATTGCTGGATCTATTGTGTAAGGATTTTGTGCAGGATCTTTCCCCTCTCATCGCTGATTCCCTTCCAGTCATGATCAAACATCCCCTACAGCCTCATTCTCTAATAAACTGACCTTGGTGATCTGTGACCTCAACACACCCCTCCCAATGACCCTTCCAGTACTCTCTCTGGTCTTTATGATGGTAACCCCCAACTTCCCAGATGCCTGTGACCTCCCTCCATCCTTTCCTCTCCCTCCCTCATTCAGAGACTCAGACATATCTCCATCTTTCCATTAGCCCCAACTTCCTGATGTGTCTGTATCCCTTTCACAATGGCTTAGCTGTGTAGTGCAATTCTACATGGCTTCTCAGCTGGTTTTTCTCCAGCAAATGTAACATGAGTCAGGGGAATACTCGATGAGTGGCAAAACACTAGGAAGCTCAGAGGAACAGAGGGATCTTGAGGTACTTGTCCTCAGATCCTTGAAGGTGGCAGGACAGTTTAATCAGGTAATTAAAGCATTTTGGACACTTGCTTTTATCAGTTGTGGCATAGATTATATGAGTAGGGAGGGTCTGTTGGAGCTGTACAGGAGTTTGGTGCAGTTCTGGTCACCACACTATAGGAAAGATATGATTGCACTGGAGGTCATGCAGAGGAGATTCCCAGGGTATGTCAGCTGTGAAGAGAGGCTGGAATTTTCTTTCCTTTACTCATTCACTGCATGAGGGCATCACTGGCCACGCAGTATTTATAGCCCACCCCTAATTGTCCAGAGGGCGGTTAAGAGTCAACCTCTTTGCTGTGGGTCTGAAATCACATGTAGGCCAGATCAGGTAAGGATGGCAGTTTCCTTCCCTAAAGGACATTAGTGAACCAGATGGGTTTTTCCTGACAATTGACAATGGATTCATGGTCATATTTAAATCCTTAATTCCAGATATGTTATTGGATTCAGATTCCACCATCTGCCGTGGTGGGATTTGAACCTGCGTCCCCAGAATGTCTTCTTGATTTCTGGATTAACAGTCCAGTGATAATACCACTAGGCCATCGCATCCTCTGAAGCTCAGGTTGTTTCCTTTAGAGCAGAGAAGTTCGAAGGAGCACCTGATTGAGATATATAAGGCAATGAGGGCATTGGACAGCGTGAATAGAAAACATTTGAATAAAACAAATAACTCCAGATGCTGGAAATTTGAAACAAAAGCAGAAATTGCTGCTGAAACTCTGCAGGTCTGGTAGCATTTGTTGAGAGAAAGCAGAATTAACATTTCTGAGTCCTTCTTTAGAAGGGTGACTGGACACAGTTTAAAAATAAGGGGTAGGCCATTTAGAACAGAGTTGAGGAAAAACTTCTTCACCCAGAGAGTGGTGGAGATATGGAATGCTCTGCCCCAGAAGGCAGTGGAGGCCAACTCTCTGGATACTTTCAAGAAAGAGGTAGATAGAGCTCTTAAAGATAGTGGAATCAAGGATTATGGGGATAAGGCAGGAACAGGATACTGATTGTGGA